>NC_040913.2:24942643-25072643 GCF_004126475.2 Phyllostomus discolor | reverse complement strand
GTTAAATCATTCCATCAAGTTGATGGAGGAATTCAAACTGCTTCAAGCACCAGAGACAAGGGGGCTATTACTCTGCTTCTTAACCCATAACAAAACATTCACAGCGAGATCACTCCATTTATCAAAGGAAGGTAAAGCGGTGTGCGGCTGAGCTTGTGCAGGGCACACATATGCACGTATAAGAGTTTTAAGAAGTTTGAATAAAAACAGGCTGTGAATGTTAAACAAGGTTGAAAAGATTTTTAAATGATAAATCTTTTCTTCTTTAATTTAGCTATTTGGAAAAGAATCTAATTTACAGTTGTTTAAAAATACTAGGTTGAAACATATCACATGGTAGATACTCTGTTGTTTTGTTCTATAAAAACAGTAATATTATACAAAGCATATCTGTGGAAACAGCATTTATATTTTATTACTTTAGATAAAAAAATTAAGAAAGCTCTCTTAGTCACTGAACTCTTCATGGTTTTTAAAAAATAGTTCTAAATATGTTTAATTAGGGAAAAGGGTTGTTTTTTATAATTCTTTGATAATGCATAATTGTCAATATACAAAATAAAAATGTTTAAACAATATACAAATATATTGCAGAACCATAATGAGAGATCGCCTCACACCAATCAGAATGGTATTCATAAACAAATCAACAGAGCCCTGGCTGGCATAGATCAGTGGATTGAGCTCAGGCTGGGAACCAAAGTGTCACAGGTTCGATTCCCAGTCAGGGCACAAGCCTGAGTTGCAGGCCATGGCCCCCAGCAACTGCACATTGATGTTTCTCTCTCTCTCTTTCTCCCTCCATTCCCTCTCTAAAAATAAAATATAAATAAAATCTTTAAAAAATAAACACCAAATGATAGCTTCATATAAAAAAAAATCAACAAACAAGTGCTGGCGAGGTTGTGGAGAAAAGGGAATCCTCGTGTCCTGTTGGTGGGAATATAGACTGGTGCAGCCACTGTGGGAAACAGCATGGAGTTTCCTCGAAAAATTAAAAATAGAACTGCCTTATGACCCAGCAATTCCACTTCTGGAAATACACGTGAATAAACTCAAAACACTGATTCAAAAAAATATACACACCCCTATCATCACTGTAGTGTTTTTTACAGTAGCCAAGATTTGGAAGCAGCCCAAGTGCCCATCAGTAGATGAGTGGGTAAAAAAGCTGTGGTACATTTATACAGTCGAATACTACTCAGCCATTAAAAAAGAAGGAAATTTTACCCTTATCCTATGCCACAGCATGGATAGACCTGGAGAGCATTATACTAAGTGAAGTAAGCTACTCAGATAAAGACAAGTACCATAAAATTTCTTTCATATGTGGAATCTACCTAACAAGCAAAATAGAGACCAACTTGTAGATAGAGGGTAGGTTCACAGCTATTAGGGGGTGGGGACTTGAGGGGGTATGGAGGGATTGAGCAAATAAAAGAGAGAAAAATCTCAAAAAAAACTGTTTAGACAATATGCAAATAAATTGCAGAATAAAAAATTAGATATAATAAATTAATCAAGCCAATATACATCTTAAATGAAGGAAATAATATAAAGACATGTATAATGATTCATAAATAATTACAAGAAGCAAATTTATATGTGGGACTAATATGAAGAACTAGTATTTTACTCAAATTTCTTTAGTTACTTTTTTCTTTAAAAACTGTGCATATTTCCACATTGTCATGGTTAATTGAAACATTCTAAAAACTATTGAAGTGTCAGTTTTCCTATTTTGGATCAAGCATAAGTCACTGGAATTGTGATATTAAGAATTGTAAACAAATAATACTTTAATTTAGGGGTTCAGGACATATATATTTCACATCTATAAAATCAAGCCTTATACCCATTAGCTAATTCAACAATACTAACAGTTTAATGGAATATTTAAGTGGGTTAAATGCTCCAGACATATATTATCTCATTTAACACTTAAAAGAAATGTATTGTACCTACTATAGGTATACAAAGATGATAAGGAGCTAAAACTTTCTCCCACAAGAATTCTGGGCTGGGCACTAATGGAAAAGGAGGAATATATACCCAGGTAAGGAAAGAAATTAAATTATCTAGATGAGAACAGAAGATATTTGAGAACCATGAAAGTACAGTGTGATAGGACAGTCAGCACGGGAAAAACATAAACACTAAAGTCCGTGTTTCATACCAATTGCCCATCTTTACAGATATAAAATGGGAATCTCATAATAAGGATTTTCTTAAATTGTCATTAAAGTATTATTGGAAGCTCTGCTTATGAAAATATATATCAGAAAATAATAAAATCAGTGTCGTAAGAAAGTTTCCCCTGAGCTGTGGCTGCCCATGTGAAATCTGCCGTCTACTGAAAAAGAACTCTGGGATTCAGAGAGACAGAGTGTCTGGTGCTGTGAATTGAGAGGTGAAAGCAGTGGTGTCGAGTTCAACACCTTCATTCCACAGGTTTGGAAACAGAAGAATAAAGTCACATGAGTATTCAGAGAGAATATTTGATAGTGGACTGTGAGCTATGCCAAAAGGATATATAGCTAAAATAAAAAAGTGAAAGGGAAGTTACATATTAGAGAATTTAAAAATAAAAATACTCATGACCCTCTATATGGGTTAACATTATCAAAATACAGAAATTTCCAGAGAAAAGGGGCTTTTACTCTATGCTCGTTTATAGTCACATGGGATAGAGATTCAGATTTATAATATACACATATGTAAAATTTACTATTAATTAATTCATGTAATGTTTATCTAGAATTTAAAAGAAGAAAACCACTTTGAACACCCAATCCTAATTTGAGTAAGACCAGAATTTTTAAACAATGAGAAATGTGCATAAAGAAATGTATTTAGGGAGTAAAAGGCAGAAAACTGTACTTGAACAATGATTAAAATAAAAAAAAAGAAATGTATTTCAAAAAAAATTACTGGTATTTCCACAAACTTGAGAAAATTAAAAAATAGTATAGTTAGCTACAGAAGGTGTTTTGTAGGTCCTGACCAGAGTGGCTCAGTTGGTTAGGTGTCGTCCTGCAAGGCGAAAGGTCACCAGTTGGATTTCTGGTCAGGACAGGTGCCCAGGTTGAGGGTTTGGTCCTGGTCGAGGTACGTGTGACAGGCAACAGATAAATGGCTCTCCCCCTCTTTTTCTCCCCTCCCGTCCTCTCTCTCTAAAGCAGGGGTGTCAAACTCATTTTCACCGGGGGTCACATCAGCCTCGTGGAAGCCTTCAAATGGCCAAATGTAATTTTAGGACTGTATAAATGTAACTGCTCCTTAACAGTTAAGTGAGAGCTCGGCGCTGCCGCCGGGTAGAAACAAGGTGCCTGGCAGGATAAAGCAAGGTGGAGGGCCGGATTCGGCCTGTGAGCCTTGTGTTTGCCAGCTGGGCTCTAAAATAAGTAAGTAAATGAATAAATAAGTAAATAAATAAGTAAATAAAAAGATAGTTTGTAGAATAATATTCTACAAATTGGACACCAAGAATAAAGTACTAACAAGATAGGAATTCCCAATACAGAACTACTTTGGTGCCCTGCCCTCAAATTCAGAGTACCAAAATGAAAACCTTTTATACAAATGGTTAGTAATTGGGAATATTGAGCACGACCCCCTAAGCAGAATATGCCACAAAGAAATGGCTTATGGCTAGAAGTGAATCCCTATATTAATTGCTTTTCAAACTTTACCTGCTTCTCAAATGACAGGGTCAGCAGAGAAAGAAAGTCCTGCAGGATTCACCAATGAAGAAACTTTTTATAGCTTTCATGAGAACATGTGAAGGGGAGAGCCTCAATTTTAGGGAATATTTTAATATATACTAACAAAACAAAATCTGTACAATTATAGCCAAGGGGCAGGTTTTGCATCTCATGTTGCTTGTTTCACATATCTGATCTTTAGTATATATTTACTTCTTGGTAAATATATATATTAATTAAATTAAGTAGTTAATTAATTAAGTTATTATTAAATATATATATATACATATATCATCTATATATATATATATGGACTCTTAGTCCAAGACTGAAATACTCTAACATAAATTAAATATTTAGTAGTTAGTTCAACTATAAGTGCTTAAGTTTCTTACAATAAGAAAAAGCTGATACTATAGGCTTATCTGTATCCTATGTTTAATTTTTGGTACCTTAAAATTAGATAAATCCCATAATGACAAAAATGTGCAATAAATAAGAAACTAATACAATAAATTAACATCAATGGACAAATATGTGGGGATGGAAAAGTGTAGCATAAGTTTATATATTTCTAATGTCAATTATATCACCCGTTCCACTAAATTTAGACTGCAGGGAGATATCAGCAATGTTTTTTAAACTCCAGAAAGCTCTAGAAAACTTGGAACTTTTTTTTGGAAAGGTAGAGGACATAATTATTGTTAAAGCTATGAGCTGTATCACAGGTTTTTTTTAGCACATAACTTAGAAAAATTCCTAATTTTGAAGTTCTCATAATATAAAAAGCATTTCTCCTTACACCTGAGATAACAAAAACAATATTAATATGTCTATTACATCTTGATACATTAACTAATTTTATATTTATATTTTGAATGTACTATAAGCTATCCCTAGTTTTGGTGTTTTTATTTAAAAAAAGAGCAAATTTACTCAGTACTTAGTATTTTTGCTTGTAAAGCCACTGGTCCTCCAGCTAAGGATGACTCTGCCCAACATATTCAGTTGGACAACATAAATATTCTGTCCAACATAATGGAATCAATAGCTTTTCAATATTAAAAAGATTTTCAAGTGCTTAAAAGTTACTGAAGTTTGAAATTTTAGACCATAGTGACTCTCAGCATACAAATTAATTTTGGTATCTGCTTTTATCATCAGTGTTTTCTTAAAAATTATCATCTTTTGCATGATTTAAAGAGATGGGCAGCTATAAAAAGCTAAAGCCTAAAATGATGTAAACATATAATTATTTTCTTTACAAATGTTTGTAAATTGATTCACTTGTTTTAATACAGCTATGTGTAGTGAGAAAGTTATAGGACTAGTATATATCTAGAAAGATCAACCTAAGCCCTGGCTGGCGTAGCTCAGTGGATTGAGCGCGGGCTGCGAATCAAAGTGTCACAGGTTCGATTCCCAGTCAGGGCACATGCCTGGGTTGCAGGCCATGGCCCCCAGCAACTGCACATTGATGTTTCTCTTTTTCTCTCTTTCTCCCTCCCTTCCCTCTCTAAAAATAAATAAATAAATAAAGTCTTTAAAAATAATAAAAAGATAAAATGGGTCAATGCACTTTGACTATTGTAACAATTTTTTAAAAATCAACCTATATACTATTAATTCAGTATGCTAAAAGGCAGACGAGATTGCATACAAGAAAAAGAGCAGCATATAACAAAACAGTTTAACAGTATCAATGTCCATTACAATGTCCATAATTACATGACTTTCTTAAAATGAGTTTAGTGGTAGTTTCACATTGCTAGGGAAAACACTAAAATAAAAATTTATCTTTCTTTATAAAATATGTATTAAAATATTAGAAAACGTGTGCATATTCTGACAGCAAAACCATTTAAGAAACTTCAATGTTATAAGCAGTACCATTAGTGATATAGAAAGGTTTTGTGTATATTCATGGTCAGAACATTCTAATGATGCCTCATTTAAATGTACATCTTAAAGGTTATGTAATTTCACTCTTTGCCTTCTATTAATCCTTAAAGAGTATAATATTTACAGTTGTTTAAACTTCTCTTCACTGACTCTTAGAATCACCTAGTAATTCAGTCCAGGTCTGTATGCATTCATAAACTGTCTAGTCTGCTTAAAACAAATGCAATACACAGATGACTCCAAGGAATCTACAGTCTAGCAGTGGAAGCAGACCACTGAGAAAATAACTTCCGAATAACAAGGCACGTGTTGTAGTGAAGGTCTTTGTGGCAGGTGCACAGGAAAACCAAAAGTGGGGTCCCTAGGTAATCAGTTTAGTATGGTGGCAAAATTATAACAAGAAATAATATATAATAATAGAAGATAGATGGATGATAGGCAGATAGACAGGACTCATTATTCATGAAAAAGAGAAATAGTTACCAAAAGTATAGGACAACCTAACATGAAACATCAGATTGATGAGAGCTCTCACCAAAAATTCCAGTGAGATGCACAATTTCAGCCCTGTCACTGGTTATGCCTTTGGTGGTGGGCTCCTCGCCACCAGCTCTGCCTGGCTTCCCTCTTTCTCTCTTACCCCTTCTCCACCAGGGTCTGCAGAGACACGAGCCCTAATATCCTGACATCCACTGCAGATCAGAAATTAACTTCTCTCTTAGACGTTTCGAGTGGAACTAGTTATGTGGCACCCATGGGAAAATTAAGACATCATATTTTTAAGTATTTTTTGAAGAACCCTAATAAAGAATGACTAGTTTACCCAATCAATTCTTATATTTAAATATCACTACCTAAAACTTAAATCTTCCATGAAGTTTTATATTTTCTCACTCTGTTTATATTCATATTTCTAAAAGTAAGGTTTTTGATTAAATATAAAAGGTACATGTCAAAACATACATGAGGAACAATATTTATAACATTTTTATTTATTGTTGGAAAGAACTTGTGGAAACCTTGGCAATGGACTTTCAGAGACTGCCTGGCCACGGATGCACCAAATATAGGTCACCTCCCTTAGTAATAATACTCGAAATCAAAGTTCAAAACAAATAATTAGAAAGTAGCCTTATTGCTGCTGTTTCTCAATTATGCATAAATTTTTGCATGTCCATCTAGAAAAGATTATCATCTTCTCATTGACATTCCACAATTTAGATGATGCAGTTTGAAGAAATACTCTATTCTTTCTCCCTAAAGGCTCAGAAAAGCTGTTTTAATATTGAATGCATAATGTTTTATGTAAGCAATTTTACTTTATGTGAATAGTCTTATTGGGGGGAAAGTTGTTCCACCTTAATTTAGTCTTTCTCCAATCATTTCTTTCTGATTAATTATTTAAATGTCCAGTTTTGTTTATTTTCCTTTCTGACAGCTGATTGTGTCTTTTATGTATTGTTTTCCAAAAAATAACTTTCATAACACCAATTATTTGGCATTAATGTCAAGAAGATAGTCCAAGTACCTAGTGTATATTAATTACATTTTAAAACACTATATTAAATTAGAATGAAAAAGATGAAGAGGCTCGTATCTTCACAATTCAAAACTTACCATTTGAAAACATGAATTTGTACCTATTAGCATAAATTTCCAACATACATATTAAAATAAAATTTTAATTTTTTCATGAAAGGTCTTCATGAAATAGGGCATGAAAACACAAATTTTTGCCTGTTAAAATGTGTTAAGTTGATACAAATGAAACATAAGCAGAAAACATTGGCATCTTTGTACAATATCAATGTTGTTATTGGTTACATACAGTTTTGAAATGATGATTACTAGTGTACTGGCTGATAAAATCAAATTCTGTTTCCTGACTGGCCCCATGACCATGTGTATTTTCACTCAAAAATATTCATAATAATCCTTTGTATGTTGCTGTTGCTCTATCATGCTATGTAAAATAACAATTGGCCCTAAAGACATTGAGAAAGACAAACAGACCTTCAGTACTGAAATAAGAAAACAAATAATTCTCTTTTCTAAGTATATTGGAAAATAAATTGACACCTACCTGTTATATAAGAGAAAAGCAGGTCTTCATTCATACCTCCTTTTTGTTGAATAGGCTTAATTATTACTTAATAATGTAGGTTTTTAACATATTCATATGTCACCTTTTTATGTGATCTAAAAATATACCTGATGCCGTGATTAAAATCGAGTTCACATGTCGTGCAGGAAAAACAGGGCCACATAGTCATATGTTACCTTTTTCCATATGCATTCTTTTCGACTCGTGCCCCATGTCATGACCAGCCAAATCTCCCTCTTTGGGCCCGGGGAGTACGTTTGGTGATAAGCCCATCAGCATCTGGTTCATGGACAACCCATTCTGATGAACAGCTGTGAAGCCCAAAACAAAAGGAAAAACACCATAACATACAATGCTCAAATAAATAAATTACTTAGACTTTTAGACTCAAAAGAAAATAAAATATTATGGTATAATGGGGAAATTATAATCTAGTTCTAAAACTACTGTGAGAAGTGATAACCATGATCATTCTTGAGGATGAGCAGAAAAATAATAAAAATAAAACAAATTGATCTTATATTTCTTACACATAAAATATAATGTTTTAATTACTTACATCTATAATACTAATGAATGGTCAACCACTAAAACTGATGCCAATGAAGTGGTCAAGCTTATATCTGGTGCATCACATTCTCGCCCCTGTGTATAACCTTCCTTTACTTTGAAAGAGCTGCAGTCTTAACACCAGAATGCTCTTTAACACTACAGACTTAAGACAAAATATATAAATTCTAGTGGCCTCAGAGGGCAAATAGAATTTTCAACAGGGAAAGGCACTGAAACAATTGTTTCAATAATTCTAATCTACTCAATAAAACTCAAGGTTTTATACATAGCAAAGTAGTTTTCTTAAAAGATGAATTTGAACTCAAATTCTAAAAGTACCCAATTAATATTTATTAAATGGCCAAATGATGAAAAGCAATAATTACTTTCTTGAACTACTAAGAGTAAACTGTCACTATTGAAATGAAAGGTAGAGAGATGATCAAATACCCTTATGATTTTCTTAATCCAGTCAAAAAATTTCTTAATAAATTTCCCATGAAAATCTTGGTTTTGTCCAAAATTTTGGAAGAAGAATCATCCTGTAAAACTTTACTTTATCTAAAAAATACATGTTTTTAACATATCACAAGGCCATCTTAGAAATTACCATTTGCAAATCAGCATGGTAATAGTTGTTTCAGGGAAGAATCTTTAATGGTTGATTATAAAACTAGAGGAGTAAAATTTTGATGAATACATAAATTCTGTAGTCTTAAGATACAAGGAGTCACAAGATCCTTATCATCTACAAAAACTTAAACAAAAGAAATTTTGCAGTAGAGAAATCTGGTAGTCGCTACCTTAATCAAGTGACAATTATCAAAAATATTGGAGAAATATTGTATGTCTCCTGCAATGGTGCACGGAGGACACACTACCACGTCTGTACGACCCCTGCCAAAAAGGCCCAGTGAAGTCAAATCATGAGGGAACACCAACAAATTCCAAACGGAGAGATGCTACAGAATAAATGGCCTGCATGCTTCAAATATGGCAAGGTATTGAAAGACAGGAAGATTGAGGGACTGTTCCAGATTAATGAAACTAAGGGAATATGACAAGTAATTGCAACATGGGATCCTGGGTTGGCTTTTGATCCAGAAAAAAAAATCTGTTATTAAAAATACTGGTGAGGAAAAAAGAGGGAGAAATATTAGTTGGTAAGTTGTAAGTATTGAATAGGGTTTATAGTTCAGAAATTAATACTATAATAATTGCAATTTCCTGATTCTGATCATTGTTCTATGGTTATGTAAGAGAAATTTCCCCTTCAGAGAGACTAACCAATGATGTATTTAAGGTAAAGAAGCTGATGTCTATGATAAGTATATTAGTGCCTCTGTGCTTTTCATCAGGGTCTCTCAGAGAGATCAATTGTTTATGTAAATATGGGTCATGAGCATGCAAGAATTATTTGAATTATTCTTGATATTTTTATGTTGGTCTAAAATGATTTTATAACATGTTAAAATCATCGTGGACATATATACATGCATGTATATGTATGAATATGTGAGTATATATGTGTGCATGTCTATATGTTCATTTTCATTTGAACAATTATGGTAGTCTTCACATAGAAAAATTTCTTTTTTAACAAATAATAAAAAAGATTATCATGATTCATTAAAAAAACATGAATGCATAACAAAACCCAAATTATTCCCTATTTGTCCATATTTCCATTTAAGTAGTATGAAAAAAACATTTTTCTTTTTCCAGGACTTTAACTTTCCAATGACAATATTTTATTAAAAAATTAGAAATAAAACCAAATACTCATCATTAAATTGCTCATTCTAGTGTCAACCTAGCACCAAAGCACACAGAAAATATTTTATTTATAAAATGGTTTGAAGTAGTAGGAGTTGGGGTTTACCAGCTCCAGAAATAGTATCTGGGAATGGCAATTAATAAACAGTAGCAATCATCTCTTACAAAATTAGGAAATACGCTATAGATAGGCCAAATCAAGTATTCATATTTGGAATTACTTTTTAATTATATCATTTTTAAAATAATTTTATTACATACAATTCAACCTAACATTTAACTTATCCACCTCAAGAGTATCCATATTGAGGATTTCTGCCTTATGCAAGCATTCCTTTACAACTTACAAAGACACTTTGTGGGAAATGTTTTTCTTACTAGGAAATGTTCTCAACAAGCAAATAACTTCAATAAATTTTGTGTAATTACCTGAAGTTTATAGTAAGCATAATTTCAGAAAATATTAACTGATTTCTGGAAAGGATCAAATAAACATTGGTCTTATTAACAAAAAGAGTTAGTGTTAATATGTTTTTATTGGAAAAAACAGTATTTGATTCTTGTACAGGCACAAAATAACCAGTTAATTGAGTGGAATTTTAACTTTACTCTTAATTTTCTTGGCCATGTAGATCAAGATAAAATATCTGAAAATATGATCATAAAGTGAAATACATACTTTTTAGAATTTAATAACAACAATAATAATAATATGACAATAACATGTATTATTGACTGTTACTAATTCAAATCCTATAATTTAACAAATTGCAAACCCTTTAATCTACTCATCATTTGAATGTCTAAGAAATATATTTTTTCAATCAATTGTTTCGAATTCTACTTTTGTATTCCTCTTTGTGGATATTTTGTCAATGTAAAAATAACGGCCAGAGGGATAGGGGGTGCTGGCTTGGTGAAGGTGGGCAAAAGGCTGGGAAAGGGGGATATCTGTAATAGTGCCAGTAATAAAAATAAAGTTAAAATTAAATTAAATTAAATTAAATACATGAGGTAGGTTATGTGCGAATGTGGGTGTGGTGTATATGTCTGTGTTCTACAGGGGCTTCTAAGGTTAAAAAAAATAGTGAATTTCAAAAATGTCAGGGGTGGAATTGAAAGAAAAGAGGGAAGAAAGAATGAAGATGGATAACCCATAAACAGATACTTAGACACTAGATATTTGAGAGTTGGAGGTGTTTACTTCAGAAACTAATCTAGAAGGTTACTTACTTTCTCTAAATGTTTCATAGCTCAAATCTTTATGTGTGGCATCCAAGAGAGGGAGTTTATATCAGAACCTGTTAATGTAGTACCATACCTCATGATATTGCAAACTGGGAAACATAATTTTGAGAGATGGCTATTGCCACAGAGCTTCAGAACATGATACATCTGAGATCTATTTGGAATGAGGGCATTTTGATTAGAAAAGCCAGCTGCACCTAATAAAGTTGGAAACGGTGACAAGTAAAAGTATGAGACCTACGGATTCTGTCAGAAGAGCTCTCGGTCCGCGCTGGGGAGCTGGACACACTGCTGCTGCGGTGTGAAGACGGGTGGCTGCCGGGCCTCCGGCCCTCCTCCAGGGAAGGGGCAGGCGAGGGGCTGTCGGGAACTCGCTCCTGCACCAACGTGAGACGGAAGAGGAGAAAGAGGGAAACGCATTGGAGTTTTACTTAAGAAATGTTAATTTTTCTCAAAACTGTAGAACCGTGAAGACAATAAGCACATTTTTCATTAGCATTTAACTGTATCACGACACCTTTTATTTTGAACAAAGCCAAAGCAGGTAAGACTAGAAACAAAATTGGTTCTACAGGCAAACATCACCATAGTACTGGTCAAGGTCAGCCCCTCCTGGATAAAAAGAGAGGCCCCAGAAGACAACCAGTTTACAACCTACTAGACAACAAAGAATGAACAGACTAAGCAGGTTTTGATTCTAATGATCAATTTAAAGAAATCATTAAATATATTCTATTGCTGCAGCAAATGTCTCAGGATCACTTAGCGCTCAAATCATCAACATGACGGACCACAGCAAATAATATCAGAGTCGTCGTTACAGCTGTTTCATCATGGTACTGCCCTAGACACACCTGGGTGGTCATATTTTAAGGCATCATAAAAATCAGTTATTAATGTTGGAATAATTTTCTCTGATGGTAATAACTTTGAGATACCTGCTACTCCTAGCTTCAATTCAACCACACTTACGTAGTAATGATGAAATGATGAAATACCCACTATTTGTTTCCCAGGGAAACTTGGTATCACGTGTCCTGATACTGTTCTGCAGGTTCCACTGCTTATTACCCCCTCTGAGCCCTGTACCTTTCCCAGCACACTAACGTATTAGTATATTATATAACCTGTATAACTATCTCCAGTAAGCCATATAAATGCAGTTACAGATTAAGACATAAGATACTTATTTGTTAACATTTTCCTTTTTGAACAGCAAGACATCTGTATACCTTTAGAGATCAACACACATAGGGCTTGAAAAAGAACTGACTTTTCAATAATTAATAAAATTTTGGAATGGTAGAAGTAAACTTCTACATGATACATAATAAATAAGAATTCATTCTTTATTAGGGTATAGTGATGTAAGTATTTAAAAAGGTTTTAACAATAAAAAGATTCTAAATACAATGGTTCTGCAGGAGGCTGTTTGGAAAAGATGAATGGTTAATGTAATATGAAAAATAGTGACTAAGTTCAAGGCTCTGTCCCACCAATGAGACCGAGGGTAATTCACATCTTTGGTCTCAGGGGTTCCATTTGCCCAGCGATAGTTCACCATCCTGTTTCACATTAGAATCATCCAGAACATTCTTGAACATGCCTATGACTGCCTGGCCTTCACAACCAGAGATTTGAGCTTAATGAGTGTTACAGGTTGAACTGTGTCCCCAGAAAATATCGAATGTGGTTTCATTTGGAAACAGAGTCCTTGTAAATGTAATTAGTTAAAATGACGCCATAGTGGAGTAGAGTGGGCTCGTTACAACATGATACTGGCCTTACAAGAAGATAATGTTAAGATATGGGGGGAAAACACCGTGTGAAGATGGCGGTTGGGGTTGGAGTTCTGCAGCTGCAATCCAAGGAATATTGAAGATGGTGGCCCAGAACCAGAAGCTATGGGAGAGGCAAGGAAGGATTCTACCTGGAATCTCAGAAGACACGTGATGTGCTGACATCTTGATTTCAGAGTCTAGGCCTCAGAAATATGAGAGTAGGAATTTCAACTGTTTTAAACCACACTTTTTGTGGCACTTTGTTACAGCAGCTCTATGTACACTGAGTCAGAAGTGGGGTCCAGACACCAGTAAGTTTTTAAGGCTCTTCAGGTGATTTTAATGTTCATCCAAGATTGAGTACCACTGGTTTCATATTTTTTTTAATTTTTCAATTTTGAAAGTTGTCTAAAAACAGATATGCTAAGGCTTACCTTCTGAGGAGCATGACAAATAAATGAAAATAACAAGAAAAAAATGGCCAAGACTTCATCCAAAATTCATACACAAGATGATTTTCCATTATATATTCCATTGGATAAACAATAATCCCATAAGAAGCTTCATGACAGATTTACAAGATCAAATAATATTATAACCAATAAAAAGAAAAAAAAAACTAAATTCTACTCTCAAAAATTGCATATTAGAATCTTGTAAAGATAACTTCTTGAACTTTAAGGATTTTGGAATTCTTGGATAGTTCAAAATGTGTGGACATGTTTCTAATTGGGAAAACTAAAACCTCTCAGAAAATGGATGTATTGTTAAATTATATTATAACACTAGCCCTTTACCTCAATTGATCAGAGGTTAATAATTCAATGTTGAATTTTCTGCAAATTGCAAAATTGGTTGTTATGTAAGTAAGTGTGACAATCCATCAATATATTTTCCTATCCAAGTCATGTGGGGTTGTGTTTGAAAGACTACAAATGAGCAAGAGAGAGAGATGGAGCAGGAAAGAAGGAAAGAGGGAGACATATGCATATATCCCTAATGTTAAAATTTATAATTAGCTTGTTCAGGAAAGTTTATGGAGTTCCACCATACATACAATTGTGGAACTCTTTTATAGTCTGTATAAAGGTATTAATAACCTATGTTATAGCTAACTGCATACATGACCAGAGATACTCTATAAAGAGTTTAACCTTGATATATTGAAATTCTGGAAAAGAGGACATCTGAAATTAATACAAAATAATATTGAATGTAAGCTGTAATTTAAAAATTAAAAATTTGTATAATGTATAAAACAAATAAAAAAGAAGACATGGGTTTGTCTATTGTTTAAAGCTAATTTCTAATACATCTAACTTAACACTTGCATTATATAGAAAAACTGTATGCATTTGAGAAAGAATATTGCTATATTTTTATATAAATAAAACTTTCTAAATTAACTGTTCCATATTCTTCAATAGGTTATTTACATCAATGTTTATCCATTGTTGCATTTTACTATTTCCCTTCATAAATATATGAACAATCATAATTGCAGTGTCACATGTTTGGCTGACTACAGATAAAGTACAATTTTGAAACCAATCAATCCCTCCAAAATCATGTTGAAAGTCTGAGTTTGCTATTATAACAGATTTCATTGCAGTGCTAATGGACCACATGAGAAACTAATTTTTTTCCTGAGTAACTCATAATATATTTAACTATTTAATGCATGCATAACACTATAGAAACAATGGTTTTACCATTACAAGCAATTGTTGCTTAATTTTTCTACATCAGTATAAAAGAAGTATTTCATTAGTCAATATATTTTATTGTCAATGTTTATCCTGTTAATTCTTTTCATTTATGCATTATTCACTTATACATTTACACAGTCAAAATATTCTAAAGATCACATAATAAAATAATTAAAAAATAAACTAGATTAAAATGTTAATGTAAAAGGCATTTCAAAAGCACAATTTTAGGCTTAGAAAATATAGGTAAAGTTGTGGATTTAAGTTAGCTTTAGCTTATTTTTACTTTAAGAACTATTTACTTTAACTATTTCTTTGTCTAAGAACAAAGGATGCAGGACAATACTAAATATTTTTATTGAAAGAAAATATTTTAATTTACGCAAATTTTTATAATTTAAAAGTTTAAGTATTCAACTGAAACTTTCTATTAATTGAGATACAACATACCCAGTCATTTCACTTATTATGCAATTTAATCTTTGTTCTTTGAAGAATCTCATTAAAGTAAAATCTATTGAGCAAATAAAATTTAATGTATTTTTGTACAATAAATTAATTTATTTCAATAGCTTAATTCTTTTATCATATTTATATGCTTGCCTTTTGAGAGTCTGCTGTAAGAGGGAGTATAATGGAGACAGTAAAGAGTTGCTTATGAGAGAATCTCATAATTATTACTAAAACACAAGAGATAATGAATTTTATTCGGACATAATAAGAAGCGTTTAATGTCTGTAGGGAAACTACGTAAAGAGGATTTATCATTTCACCTATATAATAACCTTTAACCTCCACGATGGGCCTGAAGTAGGACAAAGAGGAAGGGTATTTAATTTAGTACTTCAACACACTATTTTTATAGTCCTCCATCAAAAATCCACCAATCAATAAAACACCATCTTTTCCAATGTTCCATCTTTATAAAACTAGCCACAATAATAAATGAAAGTTTAGGAGGAAAACTCTCTCACTGAATGGAAAAAAAGGTCATACTAATAAACTAGTGTTAACAGAATAACAAGACTAACAATAAAGAAAAGTTGCATTTATTGCTGCTGGGTAGAACAGGAAGTATTGATCTCTAGGATAATTCAGATTCAAAGGTGGAATACAAAATGATGTATTTTAAAGTAAAAGGAATAAAATGTTCACTATTATATACATGGGATTAATTAAACATTTTTAAAATTCTATGGTCTAATTTCCTCCTATCATAGTATGAATTATATTTTAACAACTTCAAATATTTTCTTAGACTAACTCTAAATAATCATAACTCATTTCTCTGAAGGTTTTTTCTTTAAATTTAGCTTTACTTTGGCTCTCTTTTTATTTATTTTCATTTTCATCTATCACTTAAAGATGGCCTCAATAAATATGTTATAAAAGTGGGGTAAAGATATTTCGAACATTAAATTCTTCTCTTGATATAACACTTTTTAAATTTTGAAATAAATTTTTATTTTTTTAATTTTGTTTTATTGATTATGCTATTACAGTTGTCCTGGTTTTTTCCCCTTTGCCCCCCTCCACCCAGCACCCCTGCTCCCTCAGGCAATCTCCACATCATTGTTCATGTCCATGGGTCATGGTATAAGCTATTTGGCTACTCCTCATAGCTATTCTGCAACTACTTATTTGTACTTCCTAATCCCCTCACCTCTTCACCCATTTCCCCCGACATACTTCCTGTCTGGAAATCATCAATACACTCTCTGTATCCATGATTCTGTCTCTATTCTCCTTGTTTGCTTTGTTTATTTTTTGGATTCAATTGTTGACAGATTGTATTTTTGCCATTTTATTGTTCATAGTTTTAGTCTTCTTTTTCTTTTTTTTAAAGCTCATTCTTTTTTTTTAAATGTATGCTTTTTTTTAAAGATTTTATTTATTTATTATTTTTTTTGGAGAGGGAAGGGAGGGAGGGGGGAGAGAGAGAGAGAGAGAGAGAGAGAGAGAGAGAGAGAGAGAGAGACATCAATGTGTGGTTGCTGGGGGTTATGGCCTGCAACCCAGGAATGTACCCTGGCTGAGAATCGAACCTGGGACACTTTGGTTCCCAGCCCGCGCTCAATCCACTGAGCTACGCCAGCCAGGTAGTCTTCTTTTTCTGAAGTAAGTCCCTTTAACAGTTCACATAATAATGGTTTGATGACAATGAACTCCTTTAGTTTTTTCTTGTCTGGGAAGCTCTTTATCTGCCCTTTGATCCTAAGTGACAGCTTTGTTGTGTAGAGCACTCTTGGCTGAAGGTCCCTGCTTTTCAGGATGTTGAATATTACTGGCCAATCCCTTCTAGCCTGTAAAGTTTCTTTTGATAAATCATTTGACAGTCTTATGGGAACTCCCTTGTAGGTAACTAACTTCTTTTCTCTTGCTGGGGTTTTAAGATTCTGCTTTATCTTTAACCTTTGGCATTTTAATTATGATGTGTGTTGGAGTGGGCCCCTTTGCATCCATCTTGTTTGGGACTCTCTGTGTTTCCTGAACTTGCATGTTTATTTCTTTCACCAAATTAGGGAAGTTTTCTTTCATTATTTTTTCAAATAGATTTCCAATTCCTTGCTCCTTCTCTTCTCCTGGCACCCCTCTGATGCAAATGTTGGACATCTTGAAGTTGTCCTAGAGGCTTACACTATCCTCATTTTTTTGGATTCTTTTTTCTTCTTGTTTGTGCTAATTGGCTGTTTTTTTTTGCTTCCTTATGTTCCAAATCATTGATTTTATTCTCCACTTCACCCATTCTACTGTTGTTTCCCTGTGAATTATTCTTTATTTCAACTAGTATATTCTTTGTTTCTGACTGGATCTTTTTTATGATGCTGAGATCCTCACTAAGTTCTTTGAGCATCCTTATATCCAGTGTTTTTAAGTCTGCACCTGATAGATTGCTTATCTTCTTTTTTTAAAATTCTTTTTCTAGAGTTTCAATCTGTTCTTTCATTTGGGCCATGTTGTTTTGTCTCATTTTGGCAGCATCCCTGTATTTGTTTCTATATAATAGGTAGAGCTGCTTTGACTCCTTGTTAGTGTGGTCTAATGTAGTAGGTGTCCTGTAGGGTCCAGTGGCACAGCCTCCCCTATCACCCAAGATGGATACTTGAGGTATGCCCTTCATGTAGGCTGAGTGCAACCTCCTCTTATAGTTGAGACTTGATTGCTTTTGGCAGATCAATGGGAGGGATTTACCCAGGCCAGTCAGCTGCAAGGACTGACTGTGACCACTGACCACCAACCTCCATGGAGGATCAGCTGTGCAGGTGCAGGGTGGTGGTCCAACATGGTTTGTAGTTGTACACTGAGTGTGCTGGCCCTGGGATTTCCCAGGTGGTGCAGGCCAAGGTCAGCCCCTACCTGTGTCTTGCCCAAGGCCACCTTGCCTGAGCTATAAAGCATTCTCAGATGGCTGCTACTTGTGTTGGACTTGGAGAGTCCGAGGCAAAGCCAAGCTGTGAATCTAAGCTGGATGCTGCTAGTGCATGGCCTGGGGTTCACTGAGGCCAGCTGTTGCTTGTTAGAGAGGATTTAGGAAGTAGTGCACCATGTGCCAACACCAGCCATTCATACGGAAAAGCAGATTGGGTGGGCCTGTAAGTTGGGTGGGCAAGAGTCTGGTGGGATCTCCAAGACCGGTCAAAAAGAGTTAGCCAGGTTGATGGAGTCTCAGATATGGTACCAGCTTGCTGGCTCTGTGGCTCAGTGTGGATGATGTGGTTTCTTTAATTTCACAATTATCAGAGCTCCATTCAACTCAATTTCTGATGTTACTTAGTGATGGTTGTTCTATATTTAGCTGTAATTTCAATGGTGGTTATGCAAAGAGGTGAGTCATGTCTGTGTATGACCCATCTGGGGTGGAAGTTTTGATATAACTGTTAATTTACAAAATTGAAATTGACTGGCACTTAGTATAACCTAAATTCCTGAACTTCCAGACAACTCAGACAAGTTTTTTCACTCAAAGAATATTTACTGAACATCTAATATGGGCCAGTGTCCTAAGCTCTACTTATATGTAAGTAAACAAAACTGACAAAAATCTTATCACCCATGCCACATACAGCTTAAACTAGCAAATGTTGTGAAGGAAGCCCAGAATCGTACACACTGATGAAGTGTGACATCCAAATTTGTTGTTCTGGAAAAAATGAACAAAGAAGACAAGTGGTAGAGCTGGGATCCTGGATCCAGGAAAATGTTTAAAAGGGCTTCTGGGAGACATAGTAAATGATGCTAACGTGATTCCATCTGGTGGAGGCTCGGGCAACTACCATCAAAGCTCCATGACTCCAAGTTCTAAACTGAGGCTTCAGGAGATATTTCCATAGCCCTTTTTATTTGTTTTGATGACCATATTCAAGAATTACTCAGTTTTGCTAAATGTAAAAATGGTAGGACTCATAAGTATAATCATAACAATATTATTCTCCTATCTTTTCAAACTTATTTAATGTTGGTAAGAGATAACATTTTTTCCACAGACAACATTATATTTCAGATTACTATTTGGGAATATAATGTTGTACAATTATTTTATGCAGTAAAATACTGTCTTGACTCAAGTTATAATTGATCCCTATGAAATAATAAATACTAGCATATTAATGAAAAGGTAAGCCATGTTCCTTTACCACACTCAAGGATGGGTGAGCACAGGGAGGAAAGCATGAGCAAAAGATACATTGGGACTTGTCCGGCACTGCCTTTAACTGGCATCAGTCTCTCTGCGCATGGCTGATACTTAAAGCTCACTGTTTATCTACTGAAGGCACTGTGCAGGTTGTCAGAGGCCACCACCTGATGAATCTAACTTGTGTCTAAGTTCTTCTGCCCCCTGAATTTCCTGCCTAGTTGTAACTGAATGCTCGATTCTAGCGGATTCGGGGGCAAGATGGTATATATTCCCATCAGAACACATAATGTCTGCTTAGTTGCATTTTATGATGCTAGCCACTACTATGAGTATGGGCTATACTCACCACTTCATTAGGACTTACAGTTTGGTGGTATTCTTAATATTTCATTTCTTATTTGTTTATTTGTTAGAAAATTTACAGGATCAGAAATTTCCATAGAAAATTATTTGTTTACTCTGAGGTATAGTTTATATGGGAAATGCTTGACTCCACCCCTTTATTTAAACCTTTGTGCTTTAAAAAAATAAGTTCCCTAGAATTTTCCAAAGGTGAATGATGAATTTATTTTTCAGTATTGTTACAAGCTCATGGATTGAAATATATGAGATCTGTTTGAAAACAGTGATGTATTGGATCTTAAGAGGTGGTTCTGTTTTAATACTGTTTTTCCTTGCTAGTGACCTTTCATCATTTAATATCAATATTCAAACATTAAAAGAACATACTTAACTATTTTTTAAAAATCCAAATAAAATTACATAAAACATGTTTTTGTAAAAGAACACCTATGTTTAGAAGTAATACATACATCTAATTTACGGCTTCCAAAAAATAAACTATTCTTTACATAAGAACAAACATGAGGCACATGACGTTACTCTAATAGTTTAATCCACTTTAGAAATCAGGTCACCCTGGTTCCAGTGTTGATAATTATGAAACATTTTACATTTCATATATGTAAAGTCCTATTTACTAAGAGCAATTTAAGGACTTTGTTTTGAAGGAAATCATCAGACAATGGAAAATTTATTCTTTGTATTTTTTCAAGTTTTCAGTCTTTAAATAAGAATGTCATGAAGTCTGTTTCTCTCTTTCCCTTTCTCACACATACACACATGCACACACACCACAGGTCAACAGAGAAAATTAATTAATTTAACTCACATTTTCTATTCTTAAAAAACCTTACAATGCAGTATAAAAATGTTTATCTAATAATGTAGAATAATTTGAATGTTGCTAAATTCCTCAAAAACAATTCTATATTATCCCTGAAGAAAACTGAAATTTGAAAAAATACATTATAAATCTGCTTTGTATACTACTGTACTGCAAAACATCCCAATAAGCCAAATACACTTTTGTTATGTGAAAGGGGCTGAAACAGAGAAAGGAAGGGAAGAGGAGAGGAAATGGGGGAGAAGGTTCTTATTATACCATTTTAAAAGCTTAAGATGGATTCCTTATAAGATTATAAAACTTATTTTAGATGGATGATGGTAGATGTTTAGGGAGAAAATATAACTAGTAATAAGATGAAGCTAGTATCAGTGTACAAAGCCTTTTAATGATTTTATAAATACTAACTTTTTTATCAAGACCACCCGATGAGGTAGTAATCTTATTAATCCCAGTGTTCACAAAAGAAAACAAAAATGAAGGTATTAAATGATTTGTTTAAGGTCACATGACCAGCAGGTACTACAGCAGGAATACAAACCTAAGAAATCTTCCTCCAGAACGCATGTTTAAACCCCTATAATAATTACACCTTTATTCTTTTCCATTTTTTCAGCAAGAACCTTTTTTTTCAGTCTTTATGATATTATTGTGAATTTATTAAATAAAAACTGAGAAGAATATTGATTTATTCAGGGGGACTTGGGGTTACTTGATGAATTATACCCAAAGAGAATCAATTAGTAGAACATTTCAGCCTATTAGGAATTCTCTAATGACAAGAAGAATTGATCTCTTGATTTATACTGTTTATTTTCCTCAGTGATTTAAGGCGAAACAAGTAATACATCCTTCACAATTTGGAAATGATGCGAAGAAGGTATAAATAGATAATATGATAGTTCAGATTGTTAACATTCAGAAGTATCTAAAAAACCCAAGTCAATGAACTGGAAAAAACAATATGGATAAATGGAGATTCTTAATATGAGTAAAAGCTGAAGAATTGGTTAGAATTTTGTGCCATAAGGGTATGAAATTTGCTGGGTCACAAATTCAAATAGCAAAACAGTTTTATGAATTATTATTTAATTTATAAGCAATTGTCCAAATTGAGATTTATATTAGTATTGGTTTCTCATCCCTGGCCATTTCACTTCTAGGATTTCTAGAATATTGTATGGGAAGGGTTAAGGAGGAAGTGGGTATGTTTTTTAAATGGCCAACCAACTAGCTTGAAGAGAAATGGTCAGAAAAATTAGAATATTTGATCTGGAGGAAAGAAACTCTACAGGTGACCTGTATATTTAGATGGCTAAGACACAGGAAAAAATTAATAAGTATTTCATTCTAAGAAAATATAATAAAGTTCAGATGAAGCTATTGAGATGAAAATTTTAATTTGATTAAGGAATACCTTCCTCACTCTTAAATTTGCTATAGTTCTACTACAAAAGGTCACATATATAAAAATGGGTAGGAAGGATGCATGAATTATTTATCCATCATTGGGGGCAGGTAGCTGGATTATATAATATCGAATATCCCAAGTCTATGTGTCTTCATGTTCTATAAATATTAAGTAGTAAAGATGGATGGGTCTCACTGACACATAACAGACTAATACAGAGTTTATAATTTAATATATTCTTACAGACAGTGGCTATTAGTTGTTCAAATTAGAATTAATATTGTCTAAATAGTATATGCTCATTTCCTCCTCAGAGCAATCTTACTAAAGTATTCCTCATAGTCTAAAGCAATCAACCAGAAAAAGCCTAATTTAATATTTTGGTAAACTACATCATGAAAGTTTACATTTAAAGCAAATAGCTACTATGTTATAGGGGCACTGTCTTCATGTATATAATTTTCTTTTGTTCATTTTTTTCCTTGAAAAAATAACTTTAAATGCTGGAATAATTTTAGATTTACAAAACAATGGCAAAGATAATACAGAGAATTTCCATATGCCCTTGTCCGAAATGTTAATATCTTCCAATATCACAGAACATTTATCAAAACTAAGAGACCTCCATGGTACATAATTATTAACTAAACTTCACACAGACTGTATTTCACCACTTTTTATACAAGCATGTTTCTGTTTTGTTTCAATATCTCCTCTGAGGGTCACACATTGCATTTACTTCTTACGTCTCTTTCAGTCTCTGAGTTTCTTAGTCTTTCCTTGTTGGTTTATGACCTTGACTGATTTGAGGTTTAGTGGTCTGGTGTTTTGTAGGATGTCTCTGAACTGGAGTTTGTCTGGTGGTTTTTAATTTATTTTTTAAAAATTTAATGCAAAAACCTATGGCTCGATAGTGGTTGAGAGTTGAGTTTAAGCTGCCACAACCTAAGACTCACATGAGTTTGAGTTCATTGGAGCTTTAGTGTAAGAATCAGCATTTTTTCTATAAAAACCAAACTAGTAAATATGTTATTAAACTCTGCTTTTTATAGCAAAGAAGCCATAAAAATTATGTAAAGTAAAAAGTGTGGCTGAGTTTCAAAAATTTTTATTAATGGACACTCTAATTTGAATATACTTAAATATCATATAATTTTCATGTGTCATGACATATTTTTCTTTTAATTTTCTCCCCTATCATTTAAAAATGTAAGATAATTCTTAACTCATGGTCCATACAAAAATTGGCAGGAGGTGGATTTCACTCAAGGATGGCAGCTTTTGAATCCTGCTCTGCAGTTTGTATTGGTATGTATTTTCATAAATAAGTTTAGGAGAAAAATCATTAGAGCTCATGTATGCCATATAAACAGGTAATAAAAATGATATTTTAAAATATGTAACTCTGAGAACTATGTTTTTGCTTCTCTTCTGTCCTACAAACTCTTATTACCATTCCCATTTAGGCTGAGCTTTAATTTTAATTCTTGTCAGTACTCAGAAAATGTACATGGTATATTCCAGCACCTGAAAGATCCTGAAAGTTTATATTTTCCTTTCACATGCTATTTCCCTTATTATTTTAACATTCTTTCAGATGGGAGTAAGTCTCCTTTAGTATTTAACATTTTACTTTTTTATTCTTTTTTTAACTTTTTTTAAATATCTGTTCAAATACAGTTGTCTCCATTTTCCCCTCATCACTTCCCCTGACCCCAGCCATCCCTATGTCCCACAGTTGATCCTATTTGGCCTTCACATTTCAAATCTTTTTAGGAAAACAATTAGGAGGCACTATTCCGATTACTCCGTTTGGCCCCCTACTATTTAATGTTACAAGGGAGTCAACCATTTTCTTTAGAGGAAATAAAACTGTCCTCCAAATTAAGTTTAACTAGTATATATTATATGAGTTTACTAAATACTGCTAGTGCTATAAAGTTTACAATATATAAATTTCTATAGGTTGATTTATTAACTTGAATTTCCTAATATTTGGAATTAAAGAGGAAACCTATTTCCCACAGTTATTCTCTGAAGCCATGTTCACAATTTTTCTCTGGTTTAAAACATTACGCTAAGTGAAATAAGCCAGTCAGAGAAAGACGAGTACCATGTTTTCACTCATATGTGGAATCTAATGAACAAACTAAACTAACAAGCAAAGCTGAGACAGACTCATAGATGGGGAGCAGACTGACTGCTCTGGGGTGGATGGAGGGTTGGTGGGGTAGAGGGACCCAGCAAACAAGAAAAACAGAGAAAAAAATTCATGGAAACAGAGAACAGTGTGGTGATTACAGGGGTGGGGAAGTAGGTGGGTGGAGGTCAAGAGGGCATAGAGCAGGTAAATGGTAAAGGAAAATATACAGTGAAATAAAGTATAGACATAGAGAAACATTTACCAAAAAACATTAAAATTGAATCATGGATTTCTTGAAATGTGTTTTCTTTTAAAGTCTTCACCTGCCACCATCCAATTTGAAATTATACAGACAATGACCAGACTCAAAGAAAAAGTACAAATAAGACACGCAGAATTTCCACAACAGCCAATTGAACTTCACTTTCACCGTCGGCAATTTTAACTATCAGTTTCACTTTCTCTAATCATTCTCAATCACGGCCATTGTTTCCTATTTAGCTACTATCACCATTTACACAACAACATTCAAAAGTCCAGAATTTCCTTTAACCTATCTGTAGTCGAGCTACTGAAAGTATTTGCCCTAAGAGACTAGGAAGGGGGCCATCACTATAACCTCGGAGATGTTGGCACACATTTCAAAACATACTTTCTTACTCACTTTTTGCATATTTCCCACCTTTCTGCCTCTTTCTCTCTTCTCCATTCCCAACCTTAATTTAAGAAACCACAAGAATGTTTACTTTCCAATAATCTAGACTGTTTTCTAATAATCTAGACTGCTTTCTAACCTTCTAGAGGAAACCTGACTGCTTCCTTCCAAGATTTTAAAAGGAAGGTTCACTATCTAAGTATCATATTAACATTAGATATAGCCCAAATTAAACAAAATTAAATAAATCAAGCCTCCTGATAATATTGGAGGCTTTTAGATCCAGGAGTATGTAAGCTACCATATCACGTGCAAATTATCTACAGTTCATAACTAAGTCACCCATTTTTATTTTAAACTGATAAAAATATGTTCTTCCATCATATTTTTACTTTACCTATAAATCTAAGTCTTATCTAACTAAAAAGTTATCAAGAAGTTCTTAGTTTTGAAAGGGGAAATTGCATAATTAGTATTATAAAGATAATTCTCTATAGTAATTATTATTATATTTTTAAAAATGAGAATATTCACAACCTATAACTAATACTAGATTTGAATACTTTGACAAAGTAGCCATCAATTAAAATGATGGAAACACTTAGGTTTGTTCATTTGCCAAGGACTTTCTTAGGTAATATCAGTGAATGCGGTGATGATAGTGTTGAATTCTCAGTAATAACTATGACCAAAAATGATCATAAATGAAATTGTACAGTGATACCTTGATTAACAAATCATGTGGTAACTAAGAAACCCTCTAAAAGTTACTCAGAATGAAGTAGCAAGTTCCAAAGTTCTCTCCCCAGTCCTTGGCTGATGACAACGTAGCGTTCTTTACCATTCTCTCAGGTCAAGATTTTAAAGAAGTTGTTCTGGGTCTTTTGTGATATCTTGTTATTTTTCCTCTGGTTGGGGTACTTCGGCAAATAATATTAGGGACCAGTATACATCTTTGTTTATAGAGCCATTCTTATAATAAAAATGCTATTTGCATATTATTCAACATTCTATATAACTAATAGGCTCTTTTAAAAATATATTATACATGTATCCATAACAGATAGTAGCATACCCTGAAGCAATCACTGGCCTTTTTAGTATTTCCATAAATTTGCCTTTTCCAGAATGTCAAACACTTGAAATCATATAGTATGTAGCCATTTTAGACTGGCTTCTTTATTAGAAGTATACATTTACATTTCTTTGCCTAGATGGCTCATTTTTTTTTTGTTCTGAATACTACTACAATTTAAGGTGTGGAGAATTCAGCTAAACTATTCCATGGTATTGCTGCCTATGCATTTCTTTTGCTTGGCCAAGTGGACTGCAGGGACCTTAAACTGACACTGACCCCCTCATGCTAGTAGTGCATGCTCTAGACAGCAGCCACAGAGTCACAAGCAACTGTCAGTCTGTGACATGGTTCTCCCAAGAGCCCTTGTGGTCAACAGTCTCCTCTTAGACCACAGCCTTGGGGCTTCCCCAAATCCTGCTCTTTTGATTTGAAGATTTGAACTGACCCATGCAACTGCCCAGGAGCCCCAAAGAACTCTATCATGGACCCTAAAGGCATTTGCCCAGGTCCTGCCTTGCTTTCTCTGCCTGCACCCTGCCCTGACCTCCCCATGTGGTCCCTCCAGGCATGCCAGGTGCTTCCTCCATCACTTGTGAGTAATAAACTATTCTCAGTTTCTCTGGTCTGCTGTTAAACTGTGGCTCACCATTAGGCACCCTGTGCTCCACTTAACAAATGTTTAAAAAAACTATAACATACAGATGTACAATAACATTTTTTATCTCTTCATCTATGAAAGGTCATCTTCTGAATGTAATGTTTTATTAAATTTATTATGGTGACATTAGTTAATAAGACTATGTAGGTTTCAAGTATATAATTCTAGGATATATCATCTGTATGCTGCCCCGTGTGTTTATCACCCAAGGTCGACTCTCCTTCCATCTAAAGGACGTCTTGTTTGCTACCAAATTTTGGCAATTATGAAAAAAGCTGCTATAAATACCCACATGACAGTTTTTATGTAGAGGCATTTTTCTATTCATTTGGGTAAATACTAAGGAGCTCGGTACATATCATGCAATCATATAGTAAGAGTATATTTAGTTTCATAAGAAACCACAAAACTGTCTTCCAAAAGGGTTGTACCACTTTTCATTCCCACCAACAATGAAGTGGGATTGTAACAGAGCTTTTTATGTAAAACATGTTTTAGAGGGATCTATAAATTCTCGTGCATTATATTTAGAAAAAAAAAAGGTAATGATTATGTCGAATAAAGATAAGGCATCATGAGGTAGCTTTTACTTAGTTTAAAATTTACTATTTTCTGACAATGGATTTAAAATGCTTTGATTTAAATACACATTATAAAATAATATAAATAAAAATAAATATATACATGCACTTTTAAGAACACATGCATAACCTCCAAAAGAGAGAGAGAATAGTGTGTATACATACATAGGATGTTTGTATAACCGTGTTATCTTCCACTTACAGTGTACTTGTATTCATGTTTTAAAAACCTTAATTTTCATTATTTTGTTTAGTTTTTATACCTACATGTGTTTTATCTACAGAATCAGAAAGATTGAGTTACGTGCCCAAAGCAACACAGCTAGGAAGTGGAAGAACCACAGTTTAACACTTCTCGTCTTCTGAAAACAAATCAGTTCTCTTTCCCAGGCCTTAAGGTTCCTAACACCACAGGCACACACACATGCATGCATGACTATATGCATGCACCCAATCATACATAAGCACACACAAAATTTAAACTGATCATTTAACTTCCTATGTTTATCTCTCTTAACAGATACAGTAGAGAACTTGAAATCAGCCTAGTCTGCCTAAATATTCTACCCCTGGTTCTAATTACAGCAAGTGATCTTTCTCGTAATCTATTTACTGTCATTTCATTTTTTGTACTTAGAATTACTTGTGGAATAAGAAAAACTGAGAGATGGTGATGGCTTAAGATGATGTTTTTGTGTAAGTGTAAACAATCCTGTGAGGAACAATTACCTTAATCACAGAGGTCTCGACTCTGGATGGGGGACTCTGAACTTGTGCTGCTGCCGCCATATTTGCGATGGTGCTGAGATGGTTCATCTGGCTCATTGCCATGGTGACAGACGCTGGAGGTAGGCTGACGGGAATTAGAGGGTGGGGCATCATCATAAAAGGAAGTTCCAGTCCTATAAAAAAAATCACATATATCGTCATTGCTCTACTCTAATAAAACTAGGAAGCATGGTATGCCCCTTTTATTAAAATGGTTAAGAACATGCATCACTGAATATTGAACCATTTAGAGATGCCTAATAATGAGAGTCAAAGAAGAAATTTTTGTCCTCTTTGTATGCAACAATACCCACTCACCACACAGGGAAATTAGGCTTACAGCTGACAAGTTTGGTGCCCCGTTTTATCACATCACCGCTCTTCATATGTTTGATACAAATGGCCAACTGTTTCCCATATTATTCTTTTGATCAGCCTAATTCTTGTTTAAAGCACCAGGGTTTTCTTTAACTTATCACAATTAGTTATTTAATGTAGTATGTCTTTATTATGTCCTACAACTAGGCTTTTTTGTTTTCTTTGCAACTAAAATTTGTAGTGCTAAAAATGCCATCATGCCATTTGGCAGGAGGTGGCTCTGCTGAAGCTGGTGGAGAGGAGGACTAAGGGGAAGGCTACCCACTCCAGGCACACAAGGGTGGTAACAGAGGCCGGGGATCCCTGGTGGGTGGGGGTAAGGGGGAGAGTATAGTGTTTCCTTTTCCGAAGAACCATAACTGTTGCTTGTGGGGAATGAATATAAGTTATCGGGATACAATCTTATTCCAAATCTTCTAATGACTAACTTGAAACGAGGTTTTTCAAAAGCATATTACATTTGGAGATTGGCCAAGTAATTTCTTGGGAAATAAGCTGGAGTAAGTAAATTTCCTCTAAACCCTATTTTCTTTTTGATTTTCTGTTTCTTAGAGAGGTTCTCAAATATTTGAAAAATAACATTTCTACAGCAGTTAGCCTATTTGGAAAATCTAATCCTATTTGACTAACCATCTTAATATAAAATGGGCTCCATTATATACCTGGAGAATTAATTACTTCCTTGAAATGAAGCACACTGATAGTTATGGAATGCTAATGTATCCTTGTATTCAACAGTATCCTAGTCACCATTCAGGATTAAAGTTCCTCACTTGATTCCACAGCAAATCCTGAACAAGAAACCACTAAATGCCCAATTGGGTTTGTCATAGTAGGAAGAACCCAAAAGATCACTTTACAAAAGAAAATAATGTCACAGCCATAAATTAAATGTGTGTGAATCAATAAATACATCATTTGTTTTCAACCAGAGAAAGTGATTGTGGTAACATCAATGCTAAAATCAAAACAGTGCATTCAAGAGTGTGCATTTCAATATTGGTAGCTGTGTTATTTCAATTCTGATGTCCCAAATTAAATTATTTTCATACTAATGTATTGCTTAACTGACTCTGTCAAATATATGGACTACCCACTTAAAAATTTTGTGATATCCCTGTCAACTCATGAGATTTCGTTTCCTAAAATAAACCATATTTTTATGGAATATGCTTAGAAACAGCAAAGTTGGTAAAACTCCAATTTCAATGCTTTAGCTCTATTAACAGCCTCATTGTAAAATCTCTACGACACAGTTTTTAATGAAGAACACTTAGTTACTGCCATGATTTTTTTCCATTTACTTCATGAAGACAGTTAAGGTTCAATATAAATTCAAACTCATTAGCTCAATACTGTCTGGATCTTAGAGTAAATTGTTCAGAAGTGGATAATGAAAACTCAATTCAAATTCTTCAGCAATCAAACAAAGCAATTTTATTAAACAATGAAAAGGATCAATTAAAATTGATATCTTTATTATTTTATAAGAAACCATGACAGCTTTTGACATAAAAAAGTTTATAGCTTTATACGGAAATGACTAACATAAAAAAATTCTTCCAGCTTGCTCCTATACTGTGGTATAAATGTTCACTTTCATATCCACAAATTTGTATACGTTACTTCTTCACTCATATATTTTTTGATACTTATATCAAGGTCCTAGTCAAATGTGCAAAAACTATCAATATATGAATTTTTAAAATGTACAATGTCGAGAGAATATTCAGTAAAAAAAAACATTTTAAATATCTCCACATTGTATTGCCTATACGAAAATATATGCAAACATTTTTATTGCATGTTTTCATTTTATGTTATCAAATAAAATAAGAACTGAAGCATAACTGCATACTGTCTGGATATAGAAATAACAATTGGAATAAATGTTATTTGAATATGAGAACTGTATTGGAAATGTATAATTAGTAGATATTTTTCTCTATATGTTATATTTCACTTAAAATATCCAGCAAATTAAGGATTATGTTTTCATAATGGATTATTTGAGGATAATTAACTAATATATGAAGTGGAGAATAATATTCTCATTCATTCTTTGGGATTCAGTTTAAGTTCTGTGTTTAACTATTCCCTACTTTAGTTTTTCTTTCTTTTCTTTTCTTTAGCTGTTCACTTGAACTGATTTCTTTTTTTACTGAATCCTGATGGCCAGTTAGTATGTGGAAAAATTTATATTTTACCAAGTATATTTCAATTTCACTCAAACCAATCAAGAAACACTATAATTCTATCTATTCACATTATCAAAGTGTAAAATTTCAAGCTAAAATTCTGATTAAATCATTCTGGAAACCAGATTATAGACAAAATACTGTCTGTTTTCACACCTATTTTGCAACACAAGAGATCAGGCCCTTGTGTAAGGGCAAGTATCAATCACCCACATGTGAATTTCCCATAGCAAGTCTATTACACTAGATTGAATTTCCCACTGCATAAATTCTCCTACCATCTCCACCAATCATCATTTGTTAAATACTCATGATGTTAGCTCATTTGGGTAATAAATAGAGCAAACAATTAAGGAACTAAGTCTGATGAAAAATATACAATATTTAACCAAGTCAGCTGTAAGTGATTTCTACATTATTTATAACACCCATCTCCTCTATTAGCATGAATAAATAAGAACTAAAAGTAGGCCACTTCAGAAGAAAACACGCCCATAGTCATTAAATGTATAATTTCAAATGTTTTGATTTAAGCCAGTATATTTAATGATATAAACTAGTATATATGTACTATGCCTACATACATACATATATCATATAATGATATATATGATATATAGCTCATACATATTAGCTCATAATTTCATATATAATGATATACATGATACATATCACATATAAATATATATATTTTATTAAGATTACGGATTACTATTACAACCACATGAAAAGTTGTACTAGACAAAAGATTCAATATATAAGTAAAGTGTCAGTATTTGGTAAAGGGAGTTAGAAACAGAAAGTAACCTATTCATTTCTTGTCTTTGATTCTTATAGAAGTGTGCTATTTCGTTGACTTTACAGTGGGATAAAAAGACAAAGTTGATATAGCTCTAGTATCCTCAAAAAGCATATACTATAATAGGGTGTTGATGCATGTGTAAAAGAACTCATAAAATATGATAAATACATATAATGCTTTTGAGCCAAAGGAAATGATCATGAACTCATAAAAAGATTCAGAGAGTGCATCCCCTTTCATTGATTACTTAGATTCCACAATCATATTTTACTGTTGGAGGGAGGGCATTAAAGGGATGCCCTACATCTGATCCTACAAACAGATGTGGAGGGGCACTGGAAGAGCTTTAACTAGACACCGGCTTACACAAACGTAGGCAAATCTGCACTGCTGACAGGAGAACAAACAGACAGCTCTACATGATGAAATTAAGTAGTGTAACCAGAAGCACCATGAAGGCCAGCTACTAATGCTATGGCATGTTTTTTTTTGGGGGGGGGGTGATATTAACCAGTGGAGAGTCTTGCAGCAACCAGATATAAGAGGGTATATGAATGCAAGAGAGAAAGCTGAAATTAAGGCTGACTACCAACTCAGTCTCTAGCTAAAAACTATTAATTATGCATTTCTATAATCTGAAAAAGTTTACTTACCCTGTCTGGTTATACCAATTTACCAATAATGACATTCAAATACATAGGACTTATATACAAAATGTGATTGCATGTGCTTGGTTTTCCTCTCATGTAAAAGATGTGGATTCCTCAGAGACAAGCACACAATTTTAAGATTTAGTGTAACTGAAACTCAAAGTTGTAAGAACGACGTATGGGAGATTCTTTTCCCTGTATACCCACACCACACCAACATTAAAACATGGTTAGAGATTCTTAAAATCCAAACAACTTGATACACTATTTCTGCCTTTTTATGATCTCAGAGTATTTTCCTTGGTTCACCTCTATTTCGTATTTTTGTCATATTTTATGATACATCTTTTATTACAGGCCAGGTTTTAAAGACAGTAAAGCCCCCTGGCTGGTGTAACTCAGTAGACTGAGTGCAAGTCTGCTAACTGAAGGGTCTCTGGTTCAATTCCCAGTTAGTGCACATGCCTGGGTTGCAGGTCAGATCCCCAGTAGGGGGCACAAGACAGGTAACCACGCATTGATATTTCTCTCCCTCTCTTTTTTCCTCCCTTCCCCTCTCTCTAAAAATAAATAAATAAAATATTTTAAAAGAATATTAATAGTGGTTTTCTTTAATAAAAAATTCAAGTATGTGTATGAGTAGCATCAATTATAACCCTAGCCCAACTGATTATGCTTATTATTGAATTCTAAGTATATCTAATGAGGCTTAGGTTGAAAATAGAAGCCAGGACAGTAGTACTTTATAAGACTTTTTGATAGAAAGCATGTGAAACAATCAAACAATAAAACTCAAAATTAAAGTGGTCTGTAAAAAAACATATGCCTTTTAAGCTACTATAGTTTAAAATAGCAAAAGTGCATTTAAATATTATCATTTAGAGGTATGTTGACAGGTAACTATTTGTTCAGATTTTCCCACAGGCTGACCCTGATAAAGGAGGCAAATCTCAAAGGAACTAACGGTCACACCAGTGCTTAGTGAGTGACACTGATAGACTCTGACGGGAACCTGACATTGTCAAGATTAGTTTACAATGAAAATGATGGCCAGAGCGGGCACTTACTCCACACCATTGGAGACCACTTAAACGGATGTCAACTCCACCTTAACAATGGAAACACAACTATAAGTAAAAGTAAATACTAGTTACAGGTGCTGCAGATGCTCAGCTGTTATTTTGGAGGTAGGGGGGAATAAACAAGTTACTATCTTTTAGATGATTAGCTTAACCCTAATAAAAAATTCAAACGAAAATGTCAGCAGCAATACTAGCAGTATGCATAAATAGGAGAAGCAGTCTTCTCGTGAGTTACTGTAAGGTAATCTTTAAATCTGTTTCTGGATAACGATCTGAACTCAGCTGATCTGCTTTAGCACATTTAAACACTGAGATCTACTGGTTCAACTTCATCAAATTGCTTCATTTTAAAAGGAGGAAACAGCCATCTTTTATGGGTACAATTAATTAGGGGGCACGATTTAAAATGTTCCAGTTTAAGTACAGTGTTTTAGCAAAAGAAAAGGAAAGTAACACATGTCTCCTAAGTGATTTCAGCTATACCAGAGTCTAATTTGGTATCAGACCATTTCCAGAGTCTAAACTTTGCATTTGCACACGTATCCTGTTTGCACTGAGAAGTGCTGGGGAAAAACAGAACTCACTGACTGTTATGTAACCAAGCCTGCTTCGCATATGTCCTGACATCGATTCATTTTGTTTCTTAGAGAGAAACGATAGTATTTTCAAAAATTCTAATAAATGAATAATTTATAAAGACATGTTTTTTCTCAGAAATAATTAGACATATTTGTTTGGCTACCTGTCATCTAAACTGCATTCTGTGTTACCTGAGTGTTAATATTGGTTAATTAAGAATTTAAAACTCCCTGGCTACCGTAGCTCAGTGGATTGAGAGTGGGCTATGAACCAAAGCATTGCAGGTTCGATTCCCAGGCAGGGCACATGCCTGGGTTGCAGGCCATGGCCCCCAGCAACCGCACATTGATGTTTCTGTCTCTCTCTCTCCCTCCCTTCCCTCTCTAAAAATAAATAAATAAAATCTTTAAAAAAATTTAAAACTCAACATTGTGCAAATGGGTTTTTATTTTACCTGCAAATGTAAATATATTTTAATATCTTTGATTTTATACATAATGGCAATGGTAATAATATAATACTTGTGCTATTAATGTCTTTTGACCCATCAGCACTATGATAAAAGCTAAATTTATTCACCAAGTTGAAATATTTCTATTGTCTTACATACTCCACAATGTTGCTGAAAGTAACATGAGATAACAAGCTGTGCAAAGTGACCCAAAAATACTACAAATGAAAGCTGTATATATTTTTAAATTTTCCATAAATATTCTTTACCATGACTAGTAAATGCAGAACTAGAAAGATTAAGACAAATGATAAAATCAGAGCTGAAGTTTAAGTCACTAATGTCAGATGGAATACCTGGAAAGATCCTTAAAGAATAGGCAGACATTGCTAAAAATAATTATCCTGAGAATCTTTGAAAAATCCTGGAAAGCCCAAACAGCATTAGGAATGCAAGATAGACAATGGTTGCCATTTTAAATGGCCTTGGTTTTCAACTCATAAAAAATATTAGAAGGAATGACTATATACAGAATGCAAAACTTTATGTATTTTCTTTATTTTATACCAAATGCCAGACAGCTTGGATGCAATTTAAAATAAAAAGGAGGGCCAGTGTCATATATATGAAACATTAAATACTTTATGTGGAAAAGACAGATAATTAGAAAACACTTTGCTTTTCGATGCTGCTGTTTTCTTTGAACTCTTTAGCACCATGCTCAAGGGCTAACCACGTAAACTAGATCCCCAGACAAAGCACCTAACCAATCCAGACTCAGACTGGGCAAACAGTTACAGAGGACTCAGTATAAGGAAAGAAATAGTAGCCTGACTAATTTGTATTCACTAAATATAGGAGTGTTCTGTTGATATGGACTACAGGATAATTGTGAATAAGAGCCAAATTTCCTATTCAGTGGAAATGATGATATTCCAAAAGCTTGTTAATTTTCATAGCTAAAGTATAATGAATGTTATTACAGAGAGTGTAGAAACAACAATACTAGAAATTTATTTAAGCTTTCTAATCTAAAATATGTTCATAAAATTCTTCCAGATAGAGCATCTTGGTATAATGCATCCATGTTAATTTAACTGCATCTTTTAACCTTTCTCATTTTCAATGTCAATAAATTTCTACCTTTTCCCACTTTAACTCATCAAATTATTTTTCCATTAGGCAAACAAATGAACTAGAAATTCTCCTCTCTAAGGATATTGTAATTTCCCTATAGATTTATAATTACATCAAATAAAATTTCAAGTTAATATACTTTCCATACTATTAGTAGAGTAATAAATGTCATGGTATACAATATTAACAATTTTACATTCATGTGTAATTGTCGGTCATGGTCAGTTGAAATCTGTTTTAACTTCCACTGTTTCACACACTATTTTTTAGTTTTCAGTTATGTTGAAATTGAAAAACCTTTACACGTGAGCCAAAATTGCTATTCAAGTTTCAAAAAAACAAAACACTCACAGGCAGGATGGCATGTTCATGGGAATTATCTTAGTATTTCTCATGTGTATGGAGCTGGTGTTAAATTGTCTTCTCTCCAATTTTTGCTGGCCTCAACAAATGACATCACTAACCAGTCGTACTAGCCAGAAGCCTAAGAATCATCCCTATCTCCCCTCTCACTGTGTGACATCAATGTCCAATTCCTTTACATGTCCTGCTGATTTTATCTACATAATTTATCTCTTCTCTGTTTCTGTATCTGCTGCTGTAATCAGATTCAAGGACCATCACTACTTTTAAGTACAAATCTTACACTGTTACTTTCCTGCTTAGAGAATTTCAATCGCTTCCCATTGCTACTAAGGGAAAGACCCAACATTTTTTGTCCTAACGTAGACATCACGTGGCCAGGCCTCTGTGTCTTTGTTCTCATTGCATCCTCAGCATATAACAAGGTAGGACTATTGGTCGGTTCCTGAGTGAGGGCTGCAAACCCAGACCAATTCTTATATTTCCATGTGGTAAATTTCAATGTGGAATCCAAATATGGTAACCTATAAAATTTGTTCTTAGGCAGCTTACAGTGTGAGAGATACAAACATATAGCACATATGCATACAATTTTATCCTTCTGAATAAAAAACAGAGAAGTAGAGAATAGGAATATGTTTGATATTTTGGAAATAAACTTGATTGAACTTGGTGATCATTTAGAGCAGGGGTGTCAGACTCATTTCACCATGGGCCACATCAGCTTTGTGGTTGCCTTAAAAGGGCTGAAAGTAATTTCAACTCTGTAACAGTTAAGGAGTAGTTACATTTATACAGTTCTAAAGTTATCATCGGCCTTTTGAAGGCAACCACCACAAAGCAGATGTGGCCCCTGGTGAAAATGAGTTTGATACCCCTGATTTAGATACAGAGATAAAGAGTAAAATGTGAAAGGTGACTTGAGTATCTAGATTAATAATTGTATGAATGGTGATGTCATTAATGTGGCCATAATGATGATAATATCTAATACATATTATCTACTTTCAATGTGTTAGGTGTTATGTTAAGCTTTTAGATGTACTATTTCAATTAACCTTTAGAAACTCTGAGGTAGATCCACATTAGTATATAAAAGTTGATTTAACTTGCTTCAGGATTTCGATCTTAGAATTCTGAATCCACAATCCAACCTTTAAATCAACTGTATGAAGAAGATCAGGTTTAATGATAAATAAGATATAGTTCCATTTTGGACTTGTTGGTTATGAGCTTTTCCAAGATAGTCAAACAAAGACTGACAATACCAAGTTAGAAACACAGGACTGAAATTTGGGAGAAAAGCAGATACACAGGAAGAATTGGTTGTCTTTGATTATAAGTAGGATATTAAGTGTTGGGAACCGCCCTGCCTGGTATCAGAAGCTGTAACCCCCGCCTAGGCTAAGGTTGAGGGAATGACCTTGGACCGTAAGCCAGCAAAGAGACAAAAGCTTATCTTCCTGGCAGGAGCACCACTTCTGCTCCTTTTACTTCACCCTGCCTGGTGAAGGGTGCTTGGTTGGTTAGCCAATGACGGGTAAGATTCCCCAAGGGGGGAACGACCTAAGACAGGCACGATCACATGGGAGGCCCCCAAGGAAGGACTTCAGGGGCTACAGCAAAAGGGGTGATGGACCCTCGCCCCTTGGCTTTGACAAAGCCTGAGTCCTCATTGTCTGCAAAAAAATCTCCTAATCTCTTGGCTACCTTACTTCCCTTGCTCCACCTAAGCCTGAAACAATGACAGAGGGTGGCGCAGCCCTGTGCTGGAAAGGGCAGGTTCCCCAGGTGATCAGGGCTAAGAAAGAATATGTAAAATCCTGTGAAAGCTCTTTGATTAGAATGCTCTCAATTAAATGATAAGGGTCCAAGGAAGAAGTAAGTTTGTTCCTCAAAGTTTTACAGCTCTTTAGCTCTCTGACCCAGACTCAAAATAGGCCCTCAGAGTTCCTTGTTATCTATTGCTTGATCCTTACTTCCTGGCAATGATTAATGAGCTTTACCTGAATTCTTATGTAAACGAACCCAATAAAAAGCCTGCTCGGGTGGGAGAACGGAGCCCTCTCCCTAGGGAGGGTGGCCATGGCACTCCCCACTAGAGAGAGTGGCCATTCCGTCCCTGTTTCCCCCAGGACCTGGTTGTCTCTGTGTATGTTTTTCTTGTGTTTCGATGAGCCATCTGCAGCATTCTGCCGTCACTGATGGTTGGTGGTCATGTCAATTAAGCTATCGTGTTTGAAGAGGGTATAAAAAGTATAAAAGTATTTCTATTAAAAGAGTATTTCTACTGTAAGTCACAAAGTAAGTCCCAAGTAAGCCAAGCTGAATGATTTTTAAAAAGGAGGAGGAGGAGGCAGCTGAGAGGCTGAGAAGGCACAAGCAAATGTTTTTCTATGACTCCTACAATAAATCTTAGCAGAAAAGTGTGTGAATACATTTTTATAATATTAAAGTCTCTAGACTTACTTCTAAGCTATAATAATACCCTTTTTCATAAGATAATCAACATGTATACCTGATAGAACTTGAGCTCTCCTATAATACTGAATGAATATTTGAAGAACATTATGACTGGATTTAAAAACTTAACAGTCCAACTACAATTTAAGTAGACAGCCTAAACAGAGACAAAAAAACAAAAAACAAAAAACAACAAAAAAAAACAGATACAACTAAGCAGAGTTTGAAAAGACACTACTAGTACAACTTGCAATATCATAAGTAATTATAGCACCCAGTAATTACAAGGTCCTCCTCAAGTACATTATGGAGAAAGGCAGCTTTGAATCTAGGGAATACATATCACAAAGAACTCAGTCCATTTGAAGGATCATTGAAATAATATTATATTATAGTGGTAGATTACATGCAGATGGCAGGCCTGTTGAAAGCTACTGTTTATTTGAAACCAGATCGTTCTTTCCATAACTTCTATTATATGTAGTGAAGACATACTATTCAAAGCACTTTTCATCAGTTTTTCATGGGCAGAAATAGCAGGAGATTTCCAAGGTCAAAATGACTACTAAAATTTTAGTTGCTGGCACTGACAAAAAATACTTAGGAACATTAGCAGTAATAGGATAATTTTATTACCATATTTAACTCCAATTTGGAAGGTATAAGCACTCATTTTTATCCCAAGAATAAATAGATACAATATGGGGTTTTTTTAGATTGGTATGACAATGTGAATTAGAATAAGAAAAATGGTTACAAAGTATGTTTTGAAATGAGAATTGATTTTCTAACAACATCAAACCCTTAAGTCAATATAAAGTAAAATTTAAACATCATTATTCATTTTTTGATTTTTAAAAATTACCTAGTATAATTATTATAACCATAACATGACCAATGAAGACTATAAGGGAGAATGCAACTGATCTAAGGTCGCACAGTGATTCATTGTAAATGCTGAACACAGGTTTGACATTCATTTAAAAACATGGAGTGATACTGGATAAATCAGGCATATTATTTTTATTTTCTTCAAGAATGTATCTAACATCAATGTTAAAAAGTTGCATGCTTTGTTAAAAAATAAACAATGGGTGATGAAATTGTCATCTTTTGTAAAGTCTCAAACAGCGCTTAAAAATAGGAATCTTTAAATTTTGAACCTATAAAAGTAACTTCTTTCCAAATTATTTTTATCTTTAATAAAGTTATTATATTTTAAAGATTTTCAGTGTCAAAAAAACTCTACCTATTAAAAATAATTACTTCTAGGAAGGATTCCTTAATTAGTGAATGATAATTCCCTATCTAATTGTAAACAAAACTCTAATTAAAAATTATTATGATCTGTTATTTTTCTCTTGTGATTACAAAATCTGTATTAAGTAATTTTAATATCTCCTCCAATATTAGTATATAGTATCATTCCTACTTCTTGTCTGTCTTACTATGTACATTCTCTCACATCATTTCACAAAATTGTTAGGACCATTTTCAACAGTACACAGATTCTCTCATTTAAGATGTACCTGGCCTAACACCTGGGTAAATATACCTTGTTAAATGTAGCTTTCAATTAAAGTAGTTTATACTAAATAACTATTTAAGACTTTAGTTAGTAAGCTAAAACATGATTCTTCAAAAAAATTATGTATCTTAACAACTTCCTTTAGTTAAAATGGTCTGTACAGAAACTGAATTTCCTCTTCGGTAAATTTTGAAATTTTATTCTCTGAGCTTCCTGTAGAGAATTGCTTTTCACAGAAGAACATCTGAAGTATATTTTGCACCTTGTGTGTTTGAACCATTTTCACAAAGAACTATTTATGTAATAAACAACCCAATAGACAAAAATGTCAAAGTAGTTTGCTATTTATTTATTTAAAGATTTTATTTATTCATTTTTAGAGTGAGGGGAGGAGAGAAGAAAAAGAGGGAGAGAAATATCAATGTGTGGTTGCCACTCGCACTCCCCATACTGGGGATCTGGCCTGCAACCCAGGCGTGTTCCTTGACTGGGAATCGAACTGGTGACCCTTTGGTTTGCTGCACTCCGTCCACTGAGCTACACCAGCCAGGGACTAAAAGTATTTTGTTTTTAATAGCTTATGTGTGTAAATACTATGGGGAGTTTTTTGTATATTTATATATTGGTATCTGTTTTAAATCTAATAAGTTCACAAAAGTATTAAGAGTTTAAGAACACAAGGTTTTTAAATGTGTCAAATATCTGCTGACGTGAAAGTAACTTTTGAAAGTCATTCCATTATATGCATTTACTCAGGTTAATATTAATATGTGTTTAAATTGTGGCTTTGAAAAATATTTCACATTCTTATTTATCTAAAAGTCAAGTAATATTACATATTGAAAATCTTGGAGAGGAAAGAGGAAGAAACCAGCAGACTGTTAAGACTATTATGCTGTCATATCAAATAGAAAAAATTGAAATAGGACATAAAGCACAAATAGCTAATTAAAATGTCAATTTATAATCACATATAGAGAACTAGATGCCAAGAATGTTACTGTACAGACTAAAAAACAAGAGATTATAGTTAAACATCACTATACAACACACAACTTTTCTGTATGTATTTGAATCATTGAATGTTATACTACAAAATACATGCAGAAATCATGCATTATTTTAACACATAATGCATACCTATTATGTGCCAGGCATTGTTGTAAGCACTGGGAATATAGCAGTGAAGAAAGCTGACAAAATATATATCCTGTGGGATTTATTTTCTAGCTGGGAGATGGGAAGAGAAAGTAATAAGCAAATAAGTAAAGTGACAGGGTATATTAAGTGAGATACAGTTATACAAGGATGAAACAGAGTTTTTGCATATATGATGCATGCATGCACATGTGTGTTAGGAGGGTACATTGGGGAGACTTCGCTGAGAAGATGGCAGCATCGAGCGAAATCCTCTCACTTTGTAGCAGATGAAGCAGATTCAGAATGATTAAATGAAATGCTTGAGGTCACATAACTCCTTAGGAAAAGAGTGGGACTAGGCACACATTTATTTGCCTGATCCTTGGTCCTAAGTCCTTTTCGCTGCACAGCATAGCACACCCAATCGAGAGAACTGCTTGAACTGTGCAAGGAGGCAAAGACAAACTGATGGTGGAGTTGGATGACAGCCGGGTAGCTCGATTGTTAGAGAAAGTACATCTTGGGAAAGAGTCAGAAGTCAGAAAGAATTAGGTGGGCAAGGCTGACTTAGGAACGTTCTCAGATGTCACGATGATGAGTTTGGTCATCATCTTAGGCAGTGGAGAGATACGATTAAAGTGATGTATCAGATAGTCAGAAGGACTATCTGATCATCCCAAATTGTCATCCACCACAGTGACATTGATATGACCAGGGAAGAAATCCTGGTTCTCATATTTCATGCCACAGGAAAATTGATGAAACAGAAAAAAAAAAAACTTATGTTCTCTATCATTTGAGTTTTTGAAAATGATGATTGAAGAACAAATTGGTTTCCACAGCCAGACATGAAAAAACAATTACGTTGAGTGAGGACCTACTGCATACTCTTCCATATATCTGAATCAAGTGGCCGGTAAAATAGTTTCTTTTATATATGCAGTGAAGACTTTTTTTCCAATAAAAGGAAATCTATGATATCTTGTTTGAAAGTCTTCACATAAGCAGATATAATTTACTCTTTCTTGAAAGAGGACAAAAGCTTACCAGTACATATAAGACAACAATGTAGAGATCCCCATAGGGAAACGAGAGGAGGCTGGGTAGATTTAGAGTTGTTGGGCTCTTTTCAGACCATTCCTGAGTAACACAACTGGAGAAAACATAAAGAAAATATTCTCCCTAACTCAAGTTTTAATTTTAAGTCTTTTAAGATATAACATGTTTGGCTTTAATATCTTACTGAAAAATTAAATCTGCAAATATGTTTTATTATTGCTATTTCTGTTCCATGCAGAATGTGTATTACTGTTCTATAGCACCTTGAAAAACTGTTATCACGCACAATATTATGCACATCAGCAGATGCCAAAACAGTTTACTATTGTCACATGGGGAAAAACATTCACCAGCATAGTAAACATTCCCATTTTTACCACTATTCTTGCAATTCCTCACTTTTCGTCACTCTTCATGATTTTTGTCTGCATGAGAATTCATTAATAGTGATCTTTTAAAATAGCAATAGATAATATATATCACATAGACAAAAATTTCTAAATGATGTCACAAAAACTTTGATCCTCAATACTATATATAATGTCTTATTGCAACCGTAATCCCAATATACACAGGCAAAGAGTACTTGTTTTTTCCAGCCAGATGAAAAGAGCATGAGAAGCCTTTATTTTGTCCAGGGAGGGTTATTATTTTTCTTATCAAAACCATAAAATGATTATATTATTAAAAGTTAGTAATGTAAAATAAAACAGTATAAATTTCTCTTATTTGTCTGAAGTCTCTATATCTAAACATATCACTTATTTTAATGACGTGTTTTCTTATCTCCAATGTTTTTAGGTTTAAGTTTATTTTTATCTGGGTGCTTTAAAACTTGGTACAATTTAATGTGTGAATATAAATTTTCAAGCAGCTTACTATGCATAGACAGCTTTTAAAAATTCAAAACAGCCCCGATAGCAAATGCCATTTCTTTCATAGTTACAAAATGCAAACTCTGAGTGTTTTATCCTAATGAATAAATGAGTTTGTCCTTTATGTATAAAATATAGTTTGTGTTTGTTGCACAAGTTTTTAATAATAGATGAATTTTAGGTTTGCTCCAATGTATTCAATAAAGTGTGATTAATTTGGTTTTTCAAAAATGCAAACTAGACATTACTATATTACTTTGCAAAATGCACAGCTTGCAACATTATTGTCTCAGTGGGATCTTAAATTGAATTGTAAAATGTGTCTTATTTCCAGTTTGATTTATGTAAGAGATAGCAGTGGATAATGTTCCTTTTGAAGTTTCACTGCTTTGTATGAACAAACAATATAAACCTAAAATTCATAATAGAGTTTATTAGAACATAAAGCAAACTTTTGAGTTATATCATGTTTGACTGAAATAAAAAACTTAGGATGGACTCAGAAAACCACATTTTTAATGAAACAACTTTTTGAAGTTTCCTATTATGATGGATTATACAATACATTTGACATTTGCTGTGATTTTTATTATGATATTTCAAGTAATTACCAAATCATGTTTTTCTTCTAAAAACGCTTTCCTGTGCCCTGAGAATTAATCTATGATACCATTTAACTTGGCTTTTTGAAGTAAATATCACCAGATAAAAGCCAGCTGGATCTGAATAATAGGATACTTGAATGACTGTATTAGTGTTTGAAAAAGAGAGTACAAATCTTCTAAAAAGATTAATTTCCATAAAAAAGATAGCTCCCAGATCTACAAAAGAATTCAAATGCAAAAACATAATAAACTCTCAGAAAGGAAGGTAGATTAAAGGAGGGGCCGCAGCACCTTGCTCCCGCAGCTGCTGGGCAGCTCCGATTCCGTCTCAGTCCCATTTGGTTGGTCCTGGAGGGCTCCTCACAGTTCTGTGTGAAGAGCCTGAGCGTGGGATGCATGTCGCTCCGTAAGTAATAATTTCAGTGATTAATTCTGATGCAACATCACTTTAATTCTGATCTGACTCTCAATACCGAACAGTCTGAGAGAAGCTACAAAGGTTCTGGTGGGAATACATGAATCTAGTAAGGACATTTTTTTCTTCTTCACTTATTAAATATGTGGATATGAATTTTCTTTGCTGTGGAAATACTGCAGCTTTATCACACAACATAGTTGCTGACATCATCATGTTAAAAGACCCTAGTTGCCCTATGGACTTGATTTTCAATATCCTGTTACAAAACATGTTCTCTGAAAAAGCCATAAATTTCTGTTCACACAATTTCTCTATTTTTGTATGTACAATTACTAATAAAAACAAAGTTTAACCATGCATAAATTCCTCAGAGAAGTAAAATGTACATTTCCATCTTGAATGACTTTTAGATTATTATTATCTTAAGAGAAAACCAGAAGCAAATGTGGAGATAACTTAACTTTTAACTGCGATTAAATCTAGAAAAATTTAAATTTATTAAAAGAATTGACATGAAAGGTCCATATTAACATTAGATCATTTCAAATGCACTTGTAAGTGTAGTAAAAAAACAAATACTTCATATAATTGAAAGAGTAGGTACATTCCAATTCTGAACTAATTTCTTTATAAGAAATACAAAATAGTAATTTAAAAAAGAAATTACTCTCCAATCATAATAGGAATAGAAAAATTAACTAACAGAAATTAGTCAATCATTTTGTCAATTACATTTTGAAACTAATTTTCATATGTGGAATATAATAAACTTAATTTTCCTTACTACCCTCCTTTATTTTAACTTTTTCATAGCACGCTGTCAAATCAACCCCCAGATGAAACGTAAGTTAGTAAATTGCACGTGTTCATTTAAACTGGGAAAGTTGTTTAGTGTAGTAAGATGTTTAAGTAAATGCCCACCATAATGAGGACATAAAAGACATATTGGCATTAGTAGAAAAATATCACTGCCTATAAAATGCTATAGTGTTTATCAGAAAAAAATATTTTTTAAAAGAAACCATTCTCTGCACTCATATTAACTACTAACCAGTTATAACAATTTCTAACAGTAGCTGAAGAATTTCTTTATGATACTTCAAGAAAGCTGCTTTTAGTTAAAACATAAAAATGGTAGTTACAAGGTTTCTGCAAACATAACTGCCATTCCATTAAGGAAATGGTGCAGCAAACAGTAAATAGTGGCCTCAAGGGAAATGTAAGTATTGATTTTATTACTGTGTTGGTTGGTTTGTATTTGCAATTGTCAACTCTAATTTTGGACTATGCTTTAAGTATCCTTAAAATCGCTTAAGGAAAGGACAAATATTAATTGGAAAATATTGATAATTGTTTTTGCAGCTTTAAATATCATAAGAGATTATTTCCTTCAGTTTTTGATAATCTCTTTTTTAAAAAGGACAATTTAATTATGCTATACATAGTAAATGAATAACCAACTGGTATTCATTAAGTCAAAATATATATGCATTTTATATACTATAAATCAGTGTTTGACCTTAGGAATAAAGTTAATCACTACAAAAATTGTAAACATGATTACACACTTCCTTAATTTAGTTTATATTTTAATTTTTATGTATTTATTTTTATCCTCACCCGAGGACATTATTTCATTGCTTTTAGAGAGAGAGGAAGGGAGAAGAGAGATATATCGATGTGAGAGAGAAACATTAATTGATTGTGTCCCTTGCACCTGGACTGAGGGTCTAGCACACCCAGAGGAGGGATGGAACCCTCAACCCGGGTATGTGCCCTGAATGGCAATCAAACCCACAACCTTTCCATCATAGGACAACGTTCCAACCAACTGAGCCACATGGGTCAGGGCCTTATTTAGTTTAGAAATTTAGTTCTGTATTCACTGATATTGACATTTTGATTCACCAAAGAAGAGATAAAATAACTATGAAACTAATTATACGTCCAGAATTTTCATCATAATGAAATAAACTTCAACTTATGGCCTCATTAAATGTAAAATGATGAAATAATGAAAAAGAACAAAATTTGCCAACTTAATGTAATTATTATGTTTTATATTATCATCATCGTTATCTTCACCATCGATTTCTTCTTTACATTTCAATAAATGACATTCACACATTTATGCTAAAGGTGTAATTAAAAACACAGATCATTTTCTTAAACCATGCCAGAGAGCAACTCTGTTTAATATGTAAAATTCCAACTGTACCTACGGGGCTGTAAATATAGTCAGTGTTAAACTTCTACAATTAACTAAAAGAGTGTTTATGCTACACATAAATTTTAGAAATGTCCTCTGTGGAAATCTAAAGTGGTGCAAATTAATATTAAAAAAAACATTATGGCTGCTCTTCAGATTAAAAAGCATAAAGTATTCTTGGGTTCACAAGACACACAGTATGTTTTAAACATCTCATATCCAAAAAAAAAAAGAGAGAGAGAGAGAGAGACAGAGAAAGAAAGCTTGTTACAAACACACACCAAATCTTCAGTATCGCTAAATGCCAAGTCCTTATATCATGAGTCTATGAAGAGGATCCAAGGGAAACAAATCTCTTGGTTTCAGCACAAAAGTCATACTTATATTGCATTTTAAAATACTTAGAGAGGAGAAAGGTCTTAATGAAATGAAGTAAAACCTTGCTTTGACTAGAAAGATAGGAATTGTTTGTGCATGCTAGATATTCAATATGTGCTTACTGGACTAAATTTCTCAGTTCCTAATAGTTAAAATTTGCTGGATAAATATACAAACTGGCCTCATTGTTTAGACTATACAGGCTTGAATCTCAGCTCTGCCATTTACTACATAGTTCAGAATGAAAGTCATGAGTATTTTTATCCACTTTGAAATTTGCCATAATGTTCTTTTTAAATCTTAGTTAAATAAGTGAGATGCACAAAAAAAATTATCGAAGATATCTGACAGAATGGAAGTTTAGAGCCTAGAAGAATAGGAAAAAATAAAATTAAGGATTATCTAATAATGCTTATTTTTTATTGTCTTTCAGTTACAGTTGTCTCGCCTTTTTCTCCATTGTTCACCCGACCCCGCCTCCCCGACTCCCCGCAACATTGTCCGTGCCCATGAGTCCTGTATTCATGTTCCTTTGCTTGCCTTTTCCCCTTCTTTCCCCATTATCCCCCTCTCTCATCCCCTCTGGTCACTGTCAGATTGTTCTTTATTTCCAATAATGCTTATTTTTAAACCAACAGATTATGACAGTAACTTCTCGCTTCTCTTCACTGTCAACCTTCCTGAAATCATCACATTGCTTTACCAGGTCTAATACTTTCAAGTTTCTCATTTGAGACTGCTTCATTCTTCTCAATACCACCACTGACTGCAAGCATTAAAAAAAAAATCTCTAGAGTAAAACCTAAAAACTAGGATCTTGCTTATATGTTTATATATCAGTGATTCTTTAACATTTTTATTTCAGAATCTCTTCATATGCATAGGTTTTATGTCAATATTTACCATATTAGAAAAGAAAGTGGAGAATTTTTAAAGTATTTCTTTATTAAAAATATAAATTTATTGCATATTAACATAAATAATGTGTTCTTCTAGGAAATAAATACAGGTTCTTTCCAAAAAAATATGTACATTTTCCCAAATTATTTAATTTCTGGCTTAAGATAAGTCATTTGGATTTTTATATTCTACACACCCCTGCATTCAATCACACGACATCACCCATCACATAGATTCAAAAAAAAGTTCAGCGTACACTCATGAGAAAATGAGAGCTTTAAAAAAGAAAACCAGGTCTTAGTCTCCCTGAACCCTTGGGAACTCTCCTCTCCATGGGTTCTGGGACCACATTTCAAAAACTGCTGCTATATCTGATAACATTTTAGGACTTTTTAGGACATCCGGGTTATGTATTAATTTAGTAGTTCATACTATCCTAGTATGACTTCAGACAATAAGAACAAGATTAGAAAAGTTGCTCTAGTGTTTCTTATGGAAAACTCATTACTTCCATGCCAACAACTGAATTTTTAAAAGAAAGTAGTAATGAGAAAGGAAACTATTTCCCTAGAAATAGTTTATTTATTACTTAATTCTACCTCACAAGGAATAACTAGTTAGTCATTTTGAGGTGGCAGACCGAGCAGAGAAACTGAAGTGTCAGTGTTGGCTTTAAATACTACCTCTTCAGTCTTAATCACAGTCACTCTCTACCTCCAACATTCATCTGAAAAGTGGGGATAATATTTATTCAGGAATAAGCACAGAATTAAGTGAGATGATGTACCTGAAGCCCACAGCACATAAAACTAGGTAATTAATCAGGAGGACAATTTTTTAGTAGAAAGGTCAAGGCTGAGATCCCAGTTGCTGAGATCAGATGGAAATGAGGGGAAGGGGGAAGCCGTGAGAGCCTCAGGTTCTCATTTCTAACATTCCAACAATCAAGGATTAAGTATCGAGTTATCACACAGATTAGATAATGAACATATGACAAGTACGGGTCATAGAATAAATAGGAAGAAAAGAAGAGGGAGAAGAAGCATCTAAAAGAAAAAGAGAATTTTACCATGTCAATTTGGCTTATAAAATTTTAAAAGGAAATTATGGTCAGTCTTGAGAATTAGTAGACGTGAGAGGAGAGGATTTCAAAACATGTAGAACTATAGTTAATATACTATGAACATTAAAAGTAAAGGGAATACAATTTGAAATTTTATTTTTAAGTTCTAAATTTTAAGTTTGAAAAATCCATGTAAACTTCAACTATCTCAATTTTAACAAGGAAAAATGCAATATTCCTCCATAGCTTCTTTAAATTCCTTGAAGATAAAGGCTCCATCTTTATTCTTTGCATCGGCTTCAGTTACCCAGTGTATGGTCCAAATTAGGTATTCAGTCAACTGGTATCCCAAATGAAGGCAATGCATTATAATTAATATGTATATAATACTTTGAAGTTTAGGAAATATCAGTAGAATTTGACAACAAATTAAGTTGCTAGCAAGCTGTCTCAGAGTTCAGATTTTTAGATATAAAAATAGTGCAGAATAGTAATGCACAAGAACACATCGCCATAGAATGATTGGAAAAATTAGCAAGGGGGTTTAAATACCATGTTGGATTGACTAAAGACAGGAATTAGGCTAACACAATACAAAACACTTTGAGGGATTACTTTTACTTTTATTATTTTGAAGTTAACATCAAAAAAAGAGAATACCCTTTTTTTGAAGATAGTATAAATCTTCAAATCAGTGTTTTATGACTTGTCTTATAATTCAGAAATGTTAATAAACTCTGAAATGTTTTTCTGATTGTCTAGATTCTCTGAAATTAATGGATCTTTTATGTTCTGATAATTTAAAATCATCTGAAAGCTTTTATAAACAACAGATCTAAATTACTTCTTATATCAATGATTGAAAGCATAGATGGAAAGCCATTTCCAGATGACTGGGATAATATGTTTTAATGAAAGCCACACATTCCAGGTAATCAATAATGTTACCTGTGGCATTTTTATTTCTATCAAAATTTCATTTCTAAGTTCCCAGATGCATTCAAAGCAAGCATGAAAATTTAATTTTTAGACTGTAAAATGTCAAATGAATGTTATACATTTTAAATTTCAAGAAAGTGCTGTTGAGTGAGAATATATAGAAGCAAAAGAAAATAGCAAGATTACGTATGCTTTCAGCCAAAAGTATTCATAATCCTTAGCTTAAGAGATTTTAAAGGTCAATAATAATGGAATATTCCCATTTTTCACCACCATTTCCCATGGTGAAGTCAGTAAAATATCTTGAATAACTGTTACTAACTATGAAGAAAAGTCAGTTTGGGTTCACATTAAATTTGACTAATGTATATGCTTTATGAAAATTTAAAATTCTAAATGTTGCTAAGAAAGATAGAATCTTGAGTATTTTTGTTAATTAGGTGATTATTATAAGATAATATAATCTCCCATTAATACCCTATATTGGTCATTTTGAAGACATAAAAGACTAACATAAATGTGACTCTTTTCTATATTCCACACAAGTGGAATCCTGCAGTATTTGCCTTCCCATGACTGGCCTGTCACTTAGCTATGATGAGGGGGGAATAGGGAGTAACTAATCAACGTGAACTTTCCGTGAAGCAGAGGAGTAAGCACTAGAGATCTGCCATAAAACACTGTTCCTCTAATCGACAACACTGTGCTGTAAGCCTCAAATTTTAAGAGGGTAGATCTCATTTTAAGTATTTTTACCGAATGAAAAGTGTTTAAAAAGAATGGTGATATTAGAAAATAGGACAGTTTTTTTAAAAAATAATTCTTTTGGTATGTTAAATAAAATTCAGTTGATACATTATTAATATTAAATATGTTAAAAATACTATATGAAAATAAATAATATGCTTAATTATAGATAGCACTAATAAGAAAATTTTTGGAAAGTGTTGGGCTCCTATCCATATGTGTGTGTATTTACACATATATTACTAAGTTACTTTAAAACAAAGGATAAATAGTTTATTAAAAATACAGGCTGGGTTGAAAATAGTTTTGCATTGTGAATACATAAAACACAATATTTATTCTTGTATTATTATTATTTGATAATATTATAGTATTTTCCATATGAACAACTGTAAACCTACTTTTTCTCCAACCTCCATATATTTTATGTAACAGATCTAGGAGTATATTATTAATGCTTATTGTTTTAAAGAAATCTATTTAATTTACTAAACATTCATTGTCAAAAGGCATTTTTTATGATTGAGTGCTCAGAGATTTAGAGATACATAATACAACTACCAAGGAAATACCATTTTGCTTTTATGGATATTTTATTACATCAATGGAAATTTCTCTGTATCCTTCTATGACTAAACTCATAAGCTATAACATAAAAATTATTATCAACAGTGTAGACCAGTCATAAAATTCAATTAAAAATCTCTACATTTTAAGCAGGGACAGTAGCCTAATGTGTAAGCACAAGTTGAAGTGATGTGTACCTCCTGAAGCATGTCATATTTAAAAAATAAATGTTTTAACTGTTTCATTATCACTTTTTTGGTGTTAAGAATTCTGAGGTCCTTTCTTAATTCTTAGATATCACCGGAAAGTTAATGCCTTCATTAAAGAACAACTAACGTGCTCAGTTTGTCTTTGTTAAATCTGCTTAGCAATATTATTTTTATATGTTTTTGTGCTCCAAAACATATATCTCTTCTTAATTCATTCTTTCAGAAAAACTTGGTTGCAGGCACTGTTCGAGGCACTGGGATTAGTAGCTGAACTCATTAGTGGCCAAACTGGACAACAAGGTCTCAGGCCCCAAGGTGCCGACATTCTAATAACTATATGCTAGATCACTTACATGGCAGTGATGGTGACAAATGCACCAGGAGAGAAAATAAAGCAGGAGAGTGCATTTATATACTGAGGAGGTAGGTTGCAATTTCAAATAAGATTGTCGAGAAAAATCTTAAGAAGGTGACATTTCAGGAAGATGACGGAACAAGATCTATGGCTATCTGGGAGAAGAGGCTTGCTAGAAGAGGGAAGAGCAATGCAAAGGCAACAGTGTTCCTGGGATGTTTGTGATGTGGCAAGAGGCCAGGCGGTTAAAGGCCAGTGAGGGAAAGTAAGAGTGGGAAGAAAAGCTGTCAGAGTGAAGAATAAGCCAGGAGCCTGTCATGTACCAGACTGTCGGTTACCCAAAGGGTTTTTTGTTTGTTTGTTTCTTTGTTTGTTTTACTTTTACTGTAGGGAAGAATCAGGATGGTATACACAGAGGAGTGACCTGAGTTACACAGGTGTGTATAAGACTATGCTGCTGGCTGCAAAGGAGAAGGCAGGAAGCAAGAACTCCAGTTAGGACACGTTCGCAATGATTCAGGCAAGAGATATGAAGGCGTACGAGGTGGGTGGGTATGTGGATACATTAGATGGAGGTATAAAAGAGAGAAGAGTCAAACAATGACTCGAGAGTTTAGGCCATGAACAGCAAGATAGGAGGAAAAATAGAGTTACCACTAACAGAGGTGTGAAGACAGGGATGGATAAGTTGGTGTTAAGATTGCCAAGAACTATTTTCAGAGATTTTAAATCTGAGATGTCCTAAACTGTGCTCCAGTTCTAAAACATTAACATTAAAATATTTTTACTTTCTCATTTACAAAGTAACCAAATGGCTGATGAGTGGATGGTATCAAATTATATACCTCTTTCATACCTTGTTGTTTAGGTTTCCAATGGAAATAATATATCTTCAGACTATCAAAATCATTTAATATTTTTTTTTCATTTTTAGGAATCTCACTCATCAACTCATTTACTCATTTGATCCATTTAATGAGTGGTAACTGACTGATCCTCACTGCTCTAAATACTGGGGAACACAGAGAGAGCAAGGTTCTGCTCTCAGGGTGGTCGTGTCCTACAAAGGAAAGAAAAAGATAGAGTGGTGTCTATGCATTTTGAGTCTCTGGGAAGCAACGTGAAAATATATGGTTTCTATGTGGGGTGTTCATATATATGGCTTACTGTGCTGTGGTTGTAATCACTGTACTAGCAATATATGTGACTTTAGAAAGCATACAAAGAAATAGATGATATAAGGAAGACTACTGTTTTATGAAAATTAAGGCAATGGCATCATAATACTCAACATGTTATCTCATAATGTTGTATTAAGGGCTCATATTCCTTTGCTCCTTTGCAGGTATGAACAAGATTAGTGAACATAGGTTAAACATGCCTATAGGCATAGGTTTAACATAGGTTAAAGGCATGTTTTCCATGTGGGGAAAATTTTCCATAGAAAAGGAAACATTGGAAACAGAGGTTAATGAAAGGTAAATGACATTTTTGGTGAAGGGAACTGTGTTTGAATTTACAGAAACACAAAGACACTAGGGGAGAAATGCAATTAGCTAGAGCGTTGAAGTCAAGGTTGGGGGACAGGCAGGGGGCTGTAAAAGAGTCTGACAACATTATGTTTAAATTTAATATTTATTTTTAATTATAGAAAATTAAAATTCAGTCTAAATCAAGCTGAAAGAAAACGGGAGTTGTGGATGATAAATGCCACTGAAATCAAATAATCGCTTCAAATGTATTTATTGGTTTACTTCTTAAATTAGCACAGAAAGGCAGCATTTTTGTGATATTGCATGAGTTGAGGGTCATTCTGACCTAGAATCTTATGGCACTGTATGAGTTTTCACACAGGTGGTGTGTAATACCTACCATTTGGGCCATGGGTTTAAATGCACAAGATTTTTTATTTCTCCAAGGAAATACAAGCTATATTGAAAAGGCCCTTGCCCATCCCTTCTGCATTTGCCTCCTCATGGTGACTTTACTGCCAGGCTTTTGACAGTTCACCCTGTGGTTAGGTCTGCAGGCTCTGGCATTCAGTTAAGTTTCAGACCCTAGCTCAGCCATGTCAACATGCATGGTCTTAGAAAACCTGTTTGATCTCTCAGGGCCTCAGTTTCCACCCAGATGAGGAGACCATCGTCATTAGCCTGCCTCCTCATTATTTTGTTGTATCAAATGACAACATAGGTAAAGCACAGTGGCTTACTCATCAATTGTATGCCCTCAATAAATTGTAAGCACTATTATTGCCATGAATAGGCGTGTTCTGTTAAAAGAGGAGAGCAGAAATAAAATTAGTTAAGTACGTTTTATTGATAGGCACTAGCTGTCATTTTGTTTCATTTTCCCACAGTCGCTGGAGACTTGGGAGGACCTAAAACTAGAGACATGCTATAAATATTTTGATAAATTTTACTATTTTAAGTTTATTAATGTTTACTTGTCTAATCCATAAACTGTATTTGTCATCTGGAAAATGTATATAAACAAGTCTTCCTTTATAAATGGTTTACATCATAAATTTTCCCCTAAGATAATGTTCCTTTGGGTTGTGATTGTGCTGCCAGTCTTCAAAAGCCCATTCAAACCACTGTGTACTTGGAAAATTGTACTTGAAGTCCCGTTTCAACTTTGACAATCATTTATCATATATTTTAACTAGAAAATTTATTTTCATGTTTCCAACTCAGCAGAGGATGTCCCTCAGCAGTAGTGATAATTATGTGGGAACCATATTCCTGAGCACCAGAAATTCACTAACTTTCCATATTTGTAAAGGAAAGTATTCTTAATACATTTAGTTCTATTTGTTCTCACAAACCATTCATTCTCAGGTCAAGGTTGGCACTCATCCTTTGACAGTGTCTTCATCTTAGAGTTCTCCTTACTCATTTATATCAGGATATAGCTCAAAACATATCACTTCCCTTAATCCCAGAACTCTAGTATTAAAGTCTAAAGATAAAATAAGTCAAAATCTGACCATATTATTGTAACTTCAAGCTTCAAGCTGATGATATAAATAAACAGACATATGAGCATTCACTTCCAAATAAGTTTTAACTCGATGACAGAATTGCACTATTTGCATGTTTAAAAGAATCTAATACTACTTCAGAGAGAATTGTTGAAATTCTCTGTCCCACAAATTGGAAGCAAGCAAGTAGCTAAATCAAATGAATTAGGAGTAAAATTTCATTAAATATAATGTAATTCGGGCATTAAAGAGATTGATGAACTTTACAACCTGAATGGGAAAGTGCTGTTAAACAATTCCTGGGCTTTCAGGAGTAGAAAAAATGACACCCACGCCCCTGTTCTGAACAAAAGCAATAGACAAAAGTTTTGTATCCTATCTATGCATGCACCGCCTTCAGAATTTTATTTAAAAGAGAATTTGATATAGCCTTATATGCTTGAATTGGGATGGTAGAGTAAGGAAATTCAATTAAGACATCTCTCCTCATGTGTATTATTATATGTGCATGTAAATAAAATGGATTCCAAATTCCCTGAACGATATACCTTCTTACTTTCTGTGTTTATTTATTTATTTTGAATCAGTAGTTTTATTAACATGGGTTGGTCAGTTATACTCTCATTAATCCTATACTAATTATGCTAATGTTAACCATTTTGTTTGGATGTGTATAACAAAAATGAATTTCAGGGATTTTTATTAATTCTTCAAACACACTAACTCATGTTTATACACACACACACACACACACAAGGAAATTCAGAAAATTAAGATCTACTGTGGGAATATTTACGTACTAAACATACAAACTATCTGAGGTGATAAAGCAGAATTACCAATCTTAGTGTCAAATCATGCTTACTGGCATTAAGAAGTAGAGCCAAAAAAAAAATCCTCACATGGTAATAGCTCCATACTTTATTCAATTATTTAAAACTCACAAGATGAGAAATGATGGTTGTTTGTGTATGTCTCACCAAATATAATGTAACTAAAAGATTCAGAGATGGTTTATTCCTTTGACCAATGAGAAAGACATCAATGTTGTAAAAACAAAAAACAGACTTTGAAATCAAAACTACTGGATTCAGACCCTTTTATTCACTAGCTTGGTCAAGTCAAACAGTTTTCAGAGCTTCCATCCATTTCCGCAAAAGATGGCAAAGCATGTGCAAAAGATAGTTATTCGGAATAATGGCCACATAAGCTAATTCAACCAGAAGGTTTTTCCAGCTTTTTAAGTTATACCTGCCCAAACCTTGCTCTATGGGCAGGTATATTCAGTTTAATGAAGCCTCTCCATGTGACTTTGATTTGTCTGCACTTATAATTACGAAGCCATAAAATGAGGATCGAGGAAACCATATTATAAAGTAAAAAGCCAGGAAATGAGCAGAATAAAAATCAAGAATCCACTATTGTTTTCCCCCAATACCTAAAGGACTCTCACATTCTGAATGGTCATTGTCTATAGTTTATATAAATACAGTCAAAGTTTTCCACGGATGGAATTTTGTAATGGATCTGAGATAAATAGTGGTTTTTAAGTTTATATTGACAAAACATAAAAAGGAACCTCAAATCATGAAAAGTTAATTAGATTAGAATTCAGTGGTTCTCAAAACTTGCTTTTTATTGGAATCACCTGGAACTTTTTAAAAATACTGATACATTTATCGGTATATATGTATCCTACACTCTTAGAGATTATAATTTTGTTGGTTAGAAGTAAGTCCAGGTGTTTCGGGTTTTTTTTTTTTAAATATAAAAAGCTGCCTAGAAGATTCTAATATGCCATTAGGATTATAGAACCCTGAAATAACTAAACTATAAGATCCCTTTTGGCTGAGATTTTTTGATTCCAAGAAAAGTTCAATTTAAATAATCATATATGTGCTAAAGTAGAATTTACCTTACATGTTCTATTAACCCAACAGTGTTCAAAGACTTAGTAAGCAAATATCATCTTGCTGTTAATTGGCACTTTTGGGGTGGAAATGGATTATTTACATATTTTTCTACCTCTTTACACCCTTTTTGACAGAGAAGCAAGCTAGATAAAAACTTCTGGCCCCACAGAGACATGATATAATCTGCCAGGCAAAGTTAGAGTGACTGATATTTGTAAGCCTTCTATCAATGTGAAAACTATATTCTTAGAGAACAGAAATAGTTTACACCACTGTCTTCAACAGGAAAACATATGGAAGAGGAATATATAATTTTTTAAATTAATTATGTGCATTAGAGTTATCTATTGAACAGTTCATCAACATAATAAGCTCTGCACAGTAATTTTTATACAAACCTGGTTGGTCTTGCTTTCTTCATTTTACTTTTTTTGTCCTAAATTGCTCGGGTTAATATGAGCTTTAGGCTTCAGATATATAATAAAATAGAAAATGTTTTGATACATTTACCCATTTTGCTATTGGGAAAATACCTGTAAGATAACAATCTCCTTCATCTTTTTCTCTAAATGAAATAAAACCTGAACATTACTTTGTTTTAAAGACTTCTAAGGGCTTTTCCTGATACAAATAAAGCAAGTGCCATGTTGATACCCTATTATCACTTCAAAATGTTTCATGGTTTATAGTCAAAAGTAAAAGATGAGGAAAATTACATTTCCCACTTAATGAAGCTAATGTAATCACTGATCATACAGCATATGATTTTACAAAGGAACACAAATTATGTTGTCAGTTGCCAAAACATACTATTACAATATTTGGTTATTTTACACATTTTGTGTATATTATGTAATACTATTTTACATAATTTGTACTATGTTAAACAATGAGGCATAAGTAGCCAGATATTTGATATAATAATAAACAGATAAAAATTTAATATGAATCTGATATGAAGTGAATACTACTAGCTCCTGCAAATATAACTACTAGTCATGAGGAGGCATGGTGACATTGGCATATCAGGCTACATAAAGCTATCTAGCTGGTTTCATTGAGCTACTTTGTGTAAAAGTTGCACTTCCAAAAAAAGTTGTTTAATACACTGACAAACTTATCATGAAACCTCCTAGATTGGTTCAACATTTCCTATCATAAAAGAGTTTGTTTTGTGTGTCCAAGCATGCATATTTCTTAAAGGGTTATTTATGTTTCCTAAATAAATACAAAATAAACTACACCACTGCACGTCACTAAAGTATTTGGCCAAATAGGAAACATGGTTAAAAGAAAAATCAGTGTGTGTTTTCTTTAATTACAAAGCCCATATCTAATTTTAACTGCCTTCTTTTTTCTTAATAATGAGCTGACCTTCTATTCTCCTTAACCCTTTTTTATCAAAGCCATCTACACCCACTTTGCCTTCTGCTTCTCTAATCTGCAATTATTTATGTTTTCTTCATGCTGCTTTGTCCGCCATGGGAGCAAAATTGTATTTGGTGAAATATAGAGCTAATTATACCATGAACCCAGCAACAAAAAGACAGAGCAGATGTTACATCAGACGTGCTAAAAGTCCTCATGCTTAATGTGCGTATAGTAAAACACTGAGCAGAGTCGTCGAAAACAATATCTAATCAAGGCAGTTTTAGACATGCAAATCTTTTTAACACCAGAGTTAAATGGAGAAATTCTGTCAATAATATTTTCAGTACTCACCATGTGCTTGCCAGAATAATTATATTAGGTAGTGATTTCTAATTAATAAAATAAATGTGTGAGTCCACATTTATTCTACCCAGGGGGGTAGAAATCTAGGGAGGCAGAAATGGAGATCATATGCTGTGAGTTAATAATACAATGCACAATGTTTTCATTGAGACTGTGTTTCCATGATGCCAAAATAAGCAGTTTCAATAATTTTTACTTTAACCAGTAAAATATATTTTATTCTCTCTCTTTTTTAAATTCACAGTGAATCATTTAAATGATCTATTTATTTGGGTATTGCCTTGATAAAAGTTAATACTAATTCCTCTTTGTTTAACTAAAGCATACATTTTCATTTATGACTCAGGTTCATTTTCATTCTGTGGATACATGGGCACACAAACAGGTGAGTGTAAAAATCCTGGCACCATGGCTGCATTTTGTTCTTTGCAAAAATTGAAAATGTTTTTTGACATATTGGATTTAAATCAATATTACTTGTCACGAAGAAATTCACCTCCCTCCATTGTGACCTGTATACAAATGGTAAATTACTCCAAGAAAATACCAAAATGCTTATCATGCTGTGTGGCAGCTAAAAACAATTCCAACCTCACTAGTTTGAAGTCACTGTAAGAGGGCAGTGTTTTAATGACATACTTTCCACTGAAAGAAGTGTGCCTACACCACAGGGTGTAAAGCCCCTTCTGAGATCTAAAACTTAGTGGGCTCAGCACACCAAACCTCCCTCCTGGAGAGTGTTAAATGTGTGCATTGAGTGGCTGAGCTGGGCATCACTTTCAATGTTTATTTTAGGAAAATAAAGCACCTCTCTGCAAAGCTGTGATAATCAAGCGAAAGAATTCCGTCTTGTTAAGAAGTGTATAATTTGTACTCTTTTTGGCACTGTGTGCAAAATCTAAAATGAAAGTATCTGGTTTATACAAATAATCAATTTTAAAACATTATATGTTGACCAGTTATAAAAGGCCTAAACAATCTTCTAACTAATATTTTATACAAATTACCTATTGAGACAAATATATTTATATGTACTTATGTATGTGATATACATTATATGTGATATACATATTATGCCCAATGTAAATGAAATTATGAACATTGCAAGTTATTATTTCTTTATTAGGAGGAGAATGGAGGCCTACTTGCATTTTCAAAACAATGTGAGAATATATTTTTCAAAACTCTACTTATAAAGTGTAATGTTATTATATTCAATGAATAGTAAAATAAAATATAAACACATTTCAGGTAATTTAATAATATTCAGTGTTTATTGATGTTTTCAAATCTTATTTCCCAAATGGACACCAGTGTGGGGATTGCAGTGGGGAGGGGGCTGTAAGGGAGATAAAAGTTAATGGGGAAAAAAAAAGTAAGAAATGTACTTAAAGACATAAATGCAGAGCTACCATGAAAATATTTACTGAATTAAGAAACCTCAAAATAAATGATTATTAAGTTAAAATGAGCTAAATATTCTAAGGGACAAATAAAAACATGCACATAAGTCTTTCACCTTCCCACAGTAAACTTCACCACTTTCATGTTCACTAGGCCAAAAGGAGCCCTTGCAGGCTGAATACTAATTGTAACTTTACCAACCTTGTCAGTCATGAACTTAGAAGAATGGAAAGTTTCTCTTGAGGCCAAACTATTAAATGCAACTTTGAAAAAGTAAAATATCTAAGTGTAGGGACTCTGGTTTTGTTGTTTCCATTAATTTGGGTTCTTTTAGGAATTAAACTAATTAATCAAGGTGATATAACTGAAACAGAAAAATAAAAACATGTCTTGCCTCAGCTTGATTCTTGTTATCTAAATAGAAATCATCTCAATGAAATGATCTCCATGAGTAGATTATCAGAGAAAACCCCACGGCTGAGAGAAACCAGGTGTCAGACGGGAACAGAGTCCTTCACTCATTTGGCTCCTCCTACATCAAAGGCATGACATTACCATCTTCAGCATCAGGGACTTCCAAAAAGACTACTTTGTCTACTAGCATTTTAATTGAAATAGTAAACAGAAGCACTTCCTTTCATCTCATTGAGTATTTTTCCCCATTGACAAAGTGGACTATAAATATATACATGTATGAAGCAATATTTATGCAAAGTGGCTTCACAACTCCAGTACCACTATAGATATAGTTCATTTAAATCAAATGCTTTATATTAAAATGTTTTCTAAGTAGTGGAGTTATTTAAAACTTGATAGGTAAAACTCCTGATTTACATGAAACATTTCAGAAAAATTTCATAGATAAGTATACCTGTATATTAAAAACATCTAATATTTTACATGTTTAACATATTTAGATCACTGAATCAATAATCACAATTAAAAAATACTAAACTTCTGTTACCCAACATGGTCTTCATATCAGGGATACAGCCCCTTGCTTGAGTCACTATATTTTGATGCTATATGATGTTTATTTTTGAAAGAAATAACAGTGTTATTTTAATACCAAAGAGAATATTTGAGTATGACTAATTTCTCTTTCTCAAATTACACCAAAATTAATAATTATAAAATTTTAAAATTTAAAAGATTGAAATACGTGGCTTAGCATGAACAAAACACTACATTTTTATGAAATAAGCTTTAAATAATACAGCTAATGGATTCATGAAATGTGATAAAATAATGTTTACTGGTATAAATATTTAGAAATTGGTTCCTTCCCATATGATAAAAACATGTATTCATATAACATAAGCTTTTATCAAAAAATTTTTACACAGAAAATCTGCCTTATAGTACATTATGAGACGGATGTCATATGATATAAAAAATGAAAATCTGACTCTCTCCTTCCACCAATTCTCAGGTATATTTTTATCTAGACCCACACAGAGCCTAGAGAAGAGTATCGAGAAGAAATAAAGACAGACACTGTCTCCCGGATTTGCCTCTGTGTGATCGAAAGTGATTTTTTGAAGAATGCTGATGAAGACAAAACAGAATGTATCAAACTGAATAATAACTTATACTCCACAGGGACTGTGGATGACTTCATCGTGTCTGGTAATTGTCTGCAGTGGCTCTGTGTTGGTCTGGCACAAGCGACACACCTACCACCAAAGCCCCGTCACTGTGACACAACGATTAATAATAGTGTTTCTCCAACTTAGCACTCACCTTCTTTGCTAGTACACACAGGTGCTAACTTTTTCTCTGTTGATATTGAAATAAATGTTATCCTCTAAGATGACTAAATTTGCAGTGATCCTTAATACATTATGGGTATTTTGATACTTAATATGGATATACAGGGAGACAGAATACAATCAAATCTAACCAAGATTTGGTTGAAGCCGCACTCTTTAATGCTGTTCATTATTCTTCTCACATGGTAAAAACTGATTCTTACTAAATCAGTTTAATAACTGCCAATGCCATTAAGTCATATTTATAAAAATTAGTAAGTGTTCATCTTAAACTTATCCTCAGAAAATAAAATGTATTACCAAAATATTTTCAAATATTGGAGAATCTGAAGTAAGAGTATTAAAATGATTACTGACATGACAGATGAAAAAAAAAACTTCTTGGTAGTTTAAATACAAAGGTATCAAGAGGTAGAATGAGTGTTGGATTTATGTTGTGGAAAATTGGTCCCAAGTTGGTTTTCCACTTCATCAGAAAGCACTTTTGTCTTGTATGCAAACAGTTAATGAAGCATGCCAACACTGAATTGTTTTAACTAGTGTTAGAAATATTTCACCTTTCTCTCCCTCGTGTTTATGAAGTTTTAATACTGACACAGGGAGACACCTTAAATTTCTGAAACCCAATTCTATATCTCAGGTAAAATGAATGACTAATATCACTATTCATGATTTAAATATTTTCATTTTCACTTATGAATTATTCTCTCCTGAAAGGTAGCAAAAGATCTATCAGTTCTGCTGCACAATAATAAATGTGTGATGGGAATGATCCCGTCATTACGTTTTCATCCCGAAGCCTACCTTTAGTTTCAGTGTTTGGAAGCAGTGAGCCTTTTGATTCAGTTTTTAAAGCTCTGGCAGGTGGCGAAATTTTGTTCCAACAGCATTCATGTGGTTGGGAACAAAGAAATTCTTTCAAGGGGTTTGTGGTTTTACCTTTATGCTACTTTCAAAGAAAATGGGATGATCATTTCTTTCATATTATAATTAAAGTAAACATAAGGGGAAGGAAAAATTATACATTACAGCAAATAGTTACACATAAAATAGCTTTTCATACATTTATTCAGACTATACTTTTTACTCGTAAAAACAAAGTGTTCACCTGCATAACTTTTTCACAACATGAAAATTTAATCTTTACTTTCCATGTCTTCTATTTGATATTAAAAATTCCTATTTTAAATTAGAGTGTATAGCTTCATTATTGTTTTGTATGAAACATTACACTGTATACATGCATTCTATGATCTAAGAGAATTAGGTTGTAGAGTTACTAACCCATGTAATTCTAAAATAGTTTTATCTAAGGTCCTCAAATAAATAAGTGCATTTCTGATACTAGCGTTACTTGGAAAAAAGAAATCCTAGAAAAATATTGCACTAAAATAGGCTTAGCTTTAAAAGTCGTATTTAACTTCAATTATCATTAAATATGAAAACAACTCCTCTCTGAGAAGTTTGGTTATGGAAGTTTTTATTCTACAAAAAAAAAATACCATTGATGAAAGTGATTACTGGAGATCATAATAAACTTATTTCACTAAGTATATGCAGAATTTTTCACCAGTAGTAGCATATATATTCCTATTTCAGAGGGGTGCCATAGAGTAGTTAAAATGTGAATAATTGCAAGACAACAACAAAATTCAGAGTGTATGTCAGGTGTACCTTTTTCAAAGGAACGGGGGTCATGTAAAATCAAAGCGTTGTTAAGTAAGGAATTTTGAAAATTATTTTATTTGTTCCGTAATTTTATAAATAAAGAATCTGATAATCAGAACTACTAAATGATCAATTTTAACTCACCACATGCCACTCTATCATAATTTCTAGATTCAAAAGCAAGATTAGATTATGAATTTGAAATAACTTCCATGTATTTGTAATAGAGATAACAGTGGCTTAAATGGGTAAGACATAGATCATGAATTGACCTGTGAGAGAGATAATACTGAATTGAGGTCTTAGTCATCTGAAAAAGAGTTTTATATACACACCAGGAAAATACTTTGAACAATATGACTGGTTGATATGATAATTATCAAATCATGGGGATACTAATATTCAAATCATGGAAACAATCACATCTAGCATTTACATAAAACAAATCAGTTTCAAAAGATTTTCATACACATTAAAATTTTATTTTGCCCATCAACGCTATTAACAATATGCCACTTTGTCTATCATACAAAAGAGAAAATGGATATGTAGGCTTTCTAACAATGCAAGAGAACCAGAACGCAAACTTGAACTTCTGACTTTATAGGCTGTACTGTCTCTCAGATGACACTGTCACTCCAAATTCAACTTGTAGATTGCCTTTATTACCTTATGGATACTAGCAGTTTTCTGATAATTACTCTCAAGTCCTCAAATACAAATAAATCCATTAAAATATTCATGTTTTAAAATAAATGTTCAACAATGAATGATATTCCAAATGAGCAGGATGATATATCTGTTCACTTAATTTAACTTAAAACTGAATTTTGTGAGCATCAGTAAGGACTAAAGTATAGCATCACTTCTTTTTTTTTTTTTAAATATATGGATCTCAGTTGACCAAGTTCATTTTACTCTTTTTCTGAAAAAGTAGTTAGTGATTTGTGCCCATGAGAGAACAGAGCTTTTGCAAATTTTAAATGTGCAGCCCACAGTGGATTCACTGAGCACATGGCATGGGGCCTCCTTTGGGGACAGAAAGGGGTTATGGGTTAACGGGATCTGTCCTCAAGAACATGCTCAGTAACCGAGGAAGCTATGATGGGAGTGCTAATCCACATGTAAAATGAACAAAAGATTATGAACTGAATTTATCTTCTTTTGCTTTATTTTAAACTTTGAAACAATAAAAGTAATAACTCCATAAACAAGTAGCATTTTAAAGGGGAGATGTTAAGAATACCTATACTATAGTGAAGTTTATTCTAAACCACTAATAAATGTCATAGATTAAGTTATGAATTATGTGCCTACTCCTTGGATAGGAACTATGGTGACTCAAAGATAGACACAGAAGAAAAATCTACGTCATCCATATTCCTAGTCCAGATGACTGACCTTTCTTTCCCTTTTTGTCACTATTGCAGGTAATCACTGCATTTATTTTAACTTACACATATAACTACACACAGACATGCCTACATACGGACTTACATATGTGTATTACAATGATATGTAGATATGGGCACATGTCAATGTTTTCCTAGTGCTGGATACATACTGGAAGTGAAGGACCATGCTCCTTTGGTCTAGATTGAAGACTAAAACAGACTTATGTAATAGTTCTTTGTTCTAGTAAACAAAAGAAATAGTAAGCTAAAGTCTTTAGAGGTTGACTTTTTCTCTTGATAAATGCAAGAAATTATATTAAAAACCCATTCTAGATATTAAGTTAGTAAAAGAAGGAAATGTCTTCATCTTGATAAATATACTTCCATACACCCTCAGAGACTTCCATATATAAAGAAGTAAGAGACAGATTCTTTATAAAGCTAAAGACAGGAAACCAATATTCAACTTTGTTTTCAAAGTATGAGCATTCATTCACAATATAAAATACCAAAGCACAAAATATAAAATAAAAATAAGAAGACTACCCTGATAGAGAAGTGAAAAAAGTGTCCTTTGCAGTTGACATGATAGTCTTCCTGGAATTCCCAAGTTGAAAACCTGGAGTTTGAACAGCACAACGGTTAGGAATCTGTAAACTCTTTTAACCACTAAGTCAAATGTGAAGATATTACCTATGTGCTCTGAGGTTAAATCAGAAGTAGACAACAAAGACGAAATATCTGTATGTTTTATAGAGACTTATAAAAATTATGTTTTAAGTTATGTTTTACATTATAAGACAGCATTCTACTCTCCTGAACATGAAAGTGATAACAGTCATTTACCATGAACTATTTCACTCAAGGCAGGCTTACACCCTTCCATCCCATTTAAAGATATGGCAAAACTGTGTTTGTTTGTAATAAATGGGTTCTATTATATGTAGGAACAAGCTATAAGGCCTCTCTGTTGCTGAACATAAATCTTAAAGAGAATCTATCCATGTACATCACAGAAACATGCCTAAACATATGCATTTCTACATACATATGCACTAGTGAAAATTCAACCCATTACTATGACAAAAAGACAAAGTGTGGGTATAATTACAATTTGCAATACTTTTTCCAAATATGGATATTTAACATTGATTAGAAATAACATTGGGTCTGTTTATTTGATTGACACTTGCATTACAACTAGTGGTTATAGCATATATAATTTAATTTTTTATAACACTGAGTAAGCATGAAGCCAAAATATGTTAATAGCTCTCAAACTGTCCCTAGAAATTATGGCACTAACCTGCCTGCATAAAACATATCAATAAACATCCTATGTAGAGAAAACTTTGAAGAAATTCTTAATTTCTGAAATATTTCATGAGTTGATATGTTTTTCTGATCATTTGTTTAATATAAAGAGAGAAACCTAACCTGACAATTGCTCTCATGTCTCTCCCTCCCTCCCTCCCTCCCTCACTGTCCTCTGTCTCTGTGTCTCTCTCTGTCTCTCTCTTGTTAACATTTGAGCCCTCTACACATAAAACAAATCACAGTCAGAATGAGATTATGATGCAATGATCTCGTTGCAAACGTTGCATTATGTCTTAGGCAGTGCATAAGCGGTCCCTTGGCACTTGTGCTTACAGCAATTTGAATTTCTCTGGTAGCTCGGCATGATTTATGGCATATTTCAGACTTTCTCTTCATCAAGGGAGAACACTGTCAAGTTCATGATAGTTTTGCAACTAAGATAAAGGAGGGAAAGGAGAGCATTTTCAGTAAACAGGAATTTGTGGCTTGTTGTAATTTTGGTGTTTAAAACTGAATTTGTTTCAAAATTATCTTTGACAGTTGTATTCAATATCATCGTGTGAACTGAACAGAAAAACCAATGGTGAATATTACTGAATTATCCATGGGGTTTTTCAGCCTTCAACTCACATACAATACACCTGTTTGAAGAACCAAACACTAAGATTTTATAGTATTAGTAGTAGAATAGATCTTCAACAGGGACTGAAATAAAATTCTGTTTATCTTTTTTCAAATTTCTGTTCTGACAAACAGGTGGTTTCTTATCCCTGCAGTACTTCATTTCCTTATGCCCAGCTGTGATACAAAATGTTTGATTTTATGAACCACGTGCTAGATGTGGCGATATTTTTATAATGGACAGGAAAAAGCAAATTGTATTGCTTCATTTATTTTTCCTATACCACCAATGTCAATTTTCAGATTTAATATTACATGCTTTCTTCATAGTCAACTTTTGTAATATGAGCAGCTGTTTCTCCAGAAATATGGACAATAGCATGAATTCATCTCTAAATTCACAGCAAATAAAACACTGCTGTGAAAGCTTTTTTGCCTCCTTTTTATTATTATTCATAAAATTTCCTATGTATGCAGGTTACTTTATAGAGCATATAAAAAGACAAGCTCCCCCACCACAAAAAGTTTATAGTACAATCCAAAGAAAACATCATGTAAAATAGCTCAGATATAGAGAACACATATTACTTAGGGGACAATCTTAGAAGAATGAATTAAAAAGAGTTGTTAAACAAGGATGTGGAGTCACAAAAGATATTTTTGGTTTTGTTCCAGGGCAATATTTTGGGCAAGGATTAAAAATGGAAAATGATAAACAATGAAGTTTATAGGGTACCAATTCAAATTTCATTTCCAAATACTCCAAAATATATGAATTACATTCACAAAAATCTAAATGCTCTAATATACTCTGCTTCCAAATTGTTAGAGTAACATCTTACCTCCCTGTTCAGAATATGGAAGTTGATTTCAGTGACTTAAAGATATCATTTACTTATACATTACATCGTATTATTGTAGAATTATATAAATGAAGAGCTTTTGAGTCTGAGCCCTTCGATTAACTAAACTTAATGAAGGAAGACATACAAAGGTTACTTTATGTATTATTCAAGGTCACCTGAGATAGGTAGTGGGAAAACTACACTGAATATCAAGTTCCTGGATTTCTAATATTTCTTTCAAACAATGAGCCATCTTTTCCCTATTAAAATAACCCGGATGGAACACTGAAGTAGGAGTCCAAACACAGGACCATCCCTGCCTTCAGTTACACCACCTTAAAAGTCACAAAATGTCAGGCAAGAAATTATCTCCTCTGAAACTCGATTTACTCATCTGTAAAAGGAAAATGCCAACAATATTAACATTTTATGTCTCAGATTAAATGAAAAGAAAAAGTAGATGTGAAAATAAGAATAAAAACTTTATATATTGAAGTCCTAGAAGGCTGACATTGAACAAAATGCAGCTCGAACCTATCTGTGAAATGGAGGGGAAATCTTATAACTGGCAAGAGTGTAGAGGAATTCCAGGAGGAAACAGAGAGCTCCCAGCAACAAGGATACGTATCAAAAGGTATTCCCGCCTAACTGAGCATTCAGATGTCAAACATTCATTGAGGAGTTTTTTCTTAATATGTTTTGAATATTAATCAGCATTGTTCTAATGTATCTCTAAGTTAACAAACTTTAATTTTTAATAATGACTTTTCTCAGCCATCAGCTTACAGAGTTCTTGACAATTTGACAACTGACCCAAGAAACAGCATCAGCACCATGGCCTATTGCCTCCACCCAGAAGTGTGCGTGTCGAATTCCAGCTCAAGCCACCTTCTAGTCCCCAAACCCTGCTATCTTGCCCCAGCAGTGTTTGTCGGACAGCACGCATTGACTTAACAGGACGTGCTCGTCAGTGTGGCCAAGCCAGCCCTGCCCTCAGCGAGCTGGCGGCCTCAGAGAGGAGGAGTACCTGAAGAGTGTTGCAAATACAGTTATTGTTATCAATCTCCAAACTGCTATGGAAAAAAAAATGGTATGGTTTAGAAAAGTTTGAGGACAGAGTTGAAACACTTATCAAATTTAGCATTGAGGGAAGGACATTTAACTGAGCAATGAGTAGGAAGTGGGACAGTCAAGAACTAAGAGAAGACTCCCTTTGGCCATTTTTAAGGACTAGGGGAAGGAAGGTACATAGGTAGTATGTTTAAGGAACTGAAGAAAGGCAAGTGTGGGAAGGAGGACAGAAGGGGAAGACTGACCCAGAAGAGTTTGGAGAGAGGAGGTGGAGAGCATTCCTTATTATGTAGGGTCTTTAAGACCATATGCTAGAAAAGATGAGGGTTTTTTTTTTTTCCAGCCACAACATAAAGCCATTGAAGGCTTATAGAAAGGTAAATGTTATGATTTGATTTACAATTTATAATCATCACAGTAGTTGTTATAAGGAGAGAGGGTTATAAGAGACTAAAACTGAAACTGAAAGACTCGATGAGGAGTTATTGCAGCAGCCCACGTGGGGACTGCTCACATACACCTTGGCAGTGGATGCGGTAGAGACAGGAATACGTATCCAATATATGGTTGGGGGGAAGAATGAACAGACATAGTGATAAATCATAGATGAAAGTAAATGTAATTCAGGGGAAGAGAGGCATTTCATGAATGATTTGCAATTTTCTAGATTGAGCATGGGAATTAAATTTTAAAAAAATATGTTGCTATTTGTTGAGTTTGGGGAAGATTGACCAAAGTCAGACCCCATGCTAAAGCATGAGATTGTTTTTATTTATAACTGACTTTGCCTGGGACCATACTAAAATTCTTGTTAGGGATCTTTAAATGGATGAGAGCAATCTAAATCATTTAGAAGAAAGTATGTGATATTAACACTATAAAATTTAATTATTGGATTATATTATTTTCTGTAGAATGAAAACCAGATGAATTTCATTGTTTTTTTCAATCTACAGCTCATGGTAGTTGATCTGCTTTGAATAACATACATTACATGAGCAGTTTCCAGGAAGTGGATGTGATGGTGAGAGACATGAAAACTACTTGAGGTCTCTTGAGAAACACCTACACGTGATATGATGCCCAAGAACTGGTGCATGGAGCGGAGGAAATCTAGGCGAACTTTTAAGAGCCCTAAATATTAGAAAGGGAACAGATACAAAGAGGACTCATGACAATAAAGAACAGTATTAATATAAAAATGCCACAATTGTAAAAATCCTTCAAGACATAAGAAATCATTTGGATCTATCAGTTATTAAAAGGAAGTAACTATGTCTTTTTAAGATAATGTATAATAAAGGTGTCTATTTGTTTCTAAGTAAAGTCACATCTCATAAATCATAAAAGTAAATGTAAAATTTGCCATACTAAATCATAGAAACATTCAAAATTATATCTTAGTATTATCCTTCATTCATGGTAAATCTCAAGAAGCCATAAACTTAAACCATAAAATTGTGTCTTATTGTTGTGCCTACATGTATAGAAGTCAATGCTCAATTTTAAAATATAAATAAAGTATAGCTTTCATTTAAAAGCTTCCAACTTCTTTTCAAACCGTAAGTTTAGAAAGAATTTAAACCATTTTGCACATTATTTTATCTATCAATAGTAATTAACACAGTCTTAATCTGGCTAATGTTAATGACCACTGTTCTTCCGTAAATCCCAGTTAAACCAAGCTTATTAAGGGCTAATTAAAGGAAGTCTTATGTGCACTGAATAAAGTAATGTCGGTTTTTAGAGTTGGAGTACATGTTTTGTCTGATAACATAAAATGAGACAAAACTTTTCAATTAAAAGTTTATAGGCACACTGATTGTTGATTTCTAAAAAATGTGCCAATGAAATAGCTGCCAACTTCTTTACTCTTCCTATGTGTATATGATATTTAAAAGTGTGGCAATGTAATCTAAATCTGGAAGCATATTTCCTGAGCATGACAGGAAGCTGAGGTTGCAGCAAACATCCAATAAAATTCTCTAGATAAATAATCAATCAGGATCTGCTAGTGAATATAAGTAAGAAATGTTGAGGGCATGTAGAGAAGGAGGTGTTATGTACAGTTTCAAACAATGTTGAAAGACTGGGAATCCTAGAATCTCCCAACGTTTTAGAAGATATTTGTGAGAATGTATGTGTGCATATGTGTGTGTGTGTGTGTGCATTTTATTATTTTGTTTTCATTTGCTATTTAATACACTTTAGTGTTGTGTTTACAGTGTGCCAGATTGTGTTCTGAGGACTAATTTAACCCAAATAACCCCCAAGGAGCCCTACGAAATATTTATAATTATTATACTAATGACATAGATGAGAAATCTGAGACACAGATAAAGTAAGGTGTCAAAAATGTCTGAGAAGAGTAGTAAAGAACAGATATGTGCTTCATACCTGAGCAGTGAGGCCCAGATTTTGCGCTCTTAGTACCGAATCACAGACTCGTGCTGCCTGTTTTCACTTCTGTGCTCCCCCTTTCCCTCTCTCTCTCTGTCCCTCTGTCTTTTTTTTTCTCTCTCTGTCTCTCTCTCTCCCCGCCCCCCACCATCATCCCTCTCCAAAGACTTCTTTGGGTAGCAGCAGTAAATACTATAGGATACTAACAAAGTTTTGGGAGTTTGAGGATTAACAGAAAAGGAACTTGGCGTTTTAATAGAAAGATGGGCTATGAAAATTAGGTATAAGTGAATCTCAGAATTTGGGGTCAAATATGACTATAATGAGAAACAACCTGTGGTTATAAGAAAATGAAAATGGTGTCCAACTGCACTACATTCAAGGTTTTTGTTTTGTTTCATTTTCTGTTCCTCTAAATTTAGTAAATTTAGTGAAGAATAGGGCATTGGGTTCTGAATAGTTTAAAAACAAGCAAACACATATGTACGTACTTATTTATGTATGTAATACGGTTAGAGATTATAGTACCATTTAAATGTTTTAATACAGTTTTAGAGTTCAAATTTTAAGGAAAACAGACACAAACTTAATATTAAAGGACAATATTTTCATGAAAATCTATTCCTCAGATGCAGTTTGTATTAGGTAATGAGTTGTTTTGACAAATTAGGTCATATTGAATACTGAATGACTTTCATACTTGGTTTTATCATTTCATTTCTTTTTTTATTCATTGTTTTCATCACCTTTATTTCTCAACATTAGTGATTTATATCTACCTAATCAGAATTCCTGGTTACTGACTAAATGTAATACTGTCTGCACTGCATGAGTTTATGATACGGAAATTTCAACCCACAAATCACACCAGATTCCTAGGGGAATAAGTAGATGTTATACAATTACGCTACAGACTTCATCTTAACAAAAAATGCTTACAAACAAATGACTCATTCTGGCTGATCATACTTTGAAATATCACATTATGGAGCTGAATCACATCTCAGAAAAACATACACAGTAAAGATAAACTAGGAAGAGTAAAATAGAAAGTTGCCAACTACTATATGATTTATTTTCAAAGAAACATCACACTAAAAATTAATACTATGAGAGAGTAGAGAACTAAATAAACTTGTATATTCATTTCTGCTTAAATTTATCTCTTATCAATCATAGAAATTAGGTTCCATGCTATTAAGAGAAGGTATTACCAGCAATATTTTAAATCATGGAACTATATATTTAAAAGTAATCAATAAAATAACATAAAGGAACTGATGAACCGCTAGTCAACAGAATCATTTTTTCAGAAATACTTTGCAATAGCCTTTTAAAGTAATTGCTTGTGGTCAGTGTTACTTGTATTTCGGTCAGCTGGCTTGTTAAAACAGAATGGAATGGCATATCCATTCACTCTTTTGTAACCGTCAGAGGAGGTTTTCTATACCTGTAATCAACCACAAGGAGGGTTGATATCATATCTAAAAATTTTGTCAGGCTTTTCAAACAAGTTTTGAAGGTCAAAAGATTTTTTAAATAGATGGAAGAGGTGAGAAACTATATATTTTTCAGAAAAAAAGAGATACATATCTTAGGCTTACCCATAAGTTTTGTGTTAAAATTTTTCTCTCTGGTAAAAATAAAAACACTACTTATATTCTGAAGTAATTATTTGAGACATTATGTCTTTTTTAAAAATGATGTCTATGTGGGGGCTTCAGTGTCAACACGGACTGAGCCAATGACGGGACACATCTTTCTTTGTTGATGGGGAAACTCAGAAACTGCTGAGTTACAATTTGTGGTAAACAGTTTGGAATCTTGCCAGAGCTTTATAAACATTTCTGAGCTCACTTTTCCAGGGAACTCTTTTAAAAATCAATTAGAAGTGAAAGTCTTTCAATGCTGGTGTTTTAAAATGTCAAGCTTATATTACTTTTTCCTTGTGCATCAATGGCAATATTTCAAAACCTGTGTATTAAATTGATTACATTCTATAATTAAGCTATTAGACGGGATAGAATGTTTCAACTATTCTGAAATTTACACGACAGCAGAACTGGCTTGCCTTTTGTTTGTTCATTTGTTTTTAAAGAAAATAAGCCCAATTGGGTTAAAAAAAATGGGGAAAGCAAATGTAGAAAGCACTAGGTAAGAAGACTGTATAAATGGCTTCCCAGACTTTATATTTAAAGCATGCTCAAGTATATTTATTGATTTTGAAAATTGTTTTTAAAATTACACGTCAACAAGTTAAAATAATAAATGTTTTATTTATGATTCCTGAATCAGGACTTTTAACAAGAATTCTATAGACAATGGCAGAGGTCAGTTATGAGTCTAAATTTAAGGAGAAAGCTCTATTCAAGAATTTGCTCAAATCAAGATTATAAGTAAAGATTATAATCTTGAAGATTATTTAAAGATTTAAATTTAAAGATTATTTAAATATACATATGAATGTAGAGGAATACTTATATGCATGAGTGTTTCAATAAATGTGTATGCATAGCTATTTCATTATTAAAATAGGGTATTATCAAAACTTTTAAAGGTAGTACCAATTTTTCATGTGCTAAAAACTTCGAATTAATTGTGTGTTATAAATACAATTATTTCACATACAATTATATATTTTTAGGAAAAGAGATTAGAGTCTGTAACTATCAAAAAACATGCTCTTTAGTCAAGAAATAAATCACACATTTACTGTAGAGAGCAAAGGATTAAAATTCCTCAGTATGTGTAACAAACACATTGATATTAATTGGTTTGTCCTTTCAAGTTGTGTTTATCTCTTCATTTCCATCACAGTTTCAAAGGTCACTCCATTCCATTTATAAATCCAATATGACAGAGATTAGTAAAGCAAAATGCAACAACTAAATGAGTACATCATCATGCACTCACACATCTCACAATTCATTTATCCAATTAATAAAAAATACCATCACATGCTGTGTGGTGAGTTTTTCCAAAGCACTGAAATGGTTCACGTCAAAATAACTTATTCATCAACATTTAGGTTCCACACTATAGGAAATGCAGAGAAACAGTGAAGTAGAAAGACAGCAAAAAAGTATTTATTTCTACATTTCTCCAAAATAAAAGAATTAAGAAAATAAATAGCCCTGGCTGGTGTACCTCAGTGGATTGAGCGCGGGCTGGGAACCAAAGTGTCCCAGGTTCAATTCCCAGCCAGGGTACATTCCTGGGTTGCAGGCCAGAACCCCCACCAACCGCACATTGATGTTGCTCTCTCTCTCTCTATCTCCCTCCCTTCCCTCTCTAAAAAAAATAAATAAATAAAATCTTAAAAGAAAAGAAAAAAAGAAAATAAATATATTTAGTAAATTCACTTTAGACTTGTAATGAGAGATTCTTGGAAGGGACAATACAGAGATACAAGAGTACTTGTGTGTGTGTGTGTGTGTGTGTGTGTGTGTGTGTGTCTGTATGTGATGTCTCGCTGTTGAATTGCCAAGGTCATATATTATCAAAAAGAGAAAATTGAAAAATTGAAAATAGTGTCATCATTTACTAATAGTAATGAAAAAAATAATATCTTGATGCTCAGTTTGATATACTTATTTTCAAAGATTCTAGACTATGTCCTTTGCTCTCTATGTAGGCACAGTTGTGGAGAGTGGTAGGTAGGCCTGCAAAAGAATAAGATGAAACTAAATAAATGCATGTGTGCATTAAAGCTGGCAGCCCTACAAGGCTGGCATTTAGGTGGCTACAGGAAATAATTTGGACACAATGTGACAGACTTTTGTTTTAACAAGTTCCACTCCAAAAATTCTGTTGTGTTATCCAGGTTAAAGGATGAAAGAAGAAAACGAGAAAAATATAAGCAACAGCAGGACCAGCCAGGAAGAAGACAGAGCCAAAGACCTTGCAGTGCACTTCAGAACTTAGATAAAATGATAAAGAAAAAGCAATCTATTTCCATAAAAGCAGATGAAGATACACAGAACTAATTAACAGATTATTTCTCAATGATAAGACTTTTATTTTTCTAAGACAAACATGAATGAAGTTAAAACAAATTGAAACTGGTTTCAGAACTCTTTTTTTTCTGCTTCCCATCTCTATTATATTGAGCTGTCTCATGAAGTGTCAGAGGGTCTTTGAATCCTAAGGCAAAATCCAGAATGTTCATAAGGCTTTTGGGTATTTAAGTAGGCTTGAACCACTCAAGTGGCCTAGTGCCTGAGTATAAACTGTTTATCACCACCTTATAATTAATAAAGTCATATCACATTTATATTTGTTTACTAATCTATGATTTTTACATAAGTGTGTTGTGTGATATAGTTAGATTTTTTAACATAAAGCATCCCTTTAAGTTAAATGTATGTTCTGGAAAAAGTTTAAGTAAAATTATAATTATTAAATGTTTTCTGAGGATAGTAAAGTCTCCTTTCCCTAGATACTCTGAAATAAATTGTCTTCTCTAAAACACAGGTGTTTCCCAAAGACACCAATCTGTGCAGTTGCACACATACAATTCCGGATGAACAACCTGTCTTTTAAATTTTTCACTTAGAAAATGAAAACCTTTTCTGAGAATTCCTGAAATGTTGCAATGTTGTGTGAACTCAATTGACGAAAAGGCTTAAGTATGTGCCCTAACGACACGTGCAGCATTGATAAAAATGCAGAGTTCACATATTCTTTTAAATTGTTTTAACTTCACAACACCCACATATGCATAGAGGACTGGCCATACAACACACACACGCATCCTCTCTCCTGTGTCCCCATGCAGATCGTCACCCCCAGACCACAAATGACCCCAAGGAAGTAAGTACACTTCTTGGCTGAACAATTTATCAACAGCTTGAAGTGACCGCAATGGTGATCCGATCCCGTGTCCCCACCTATCATCAGATGTAGGCCACATTCTTCAGTCCGCAGAACCAGAAAGCAAAAAAGTCCCTGTCGCATTTGCCCTTTCATAGAGATGGAAATATTATTAGAAAGGACATAAACAGACTAATTAAATCACAGCAGTATGGCTGGGATGACAGCTGGTACAGCGTGTGACTGAGAAGATCCATATCTGTGAGCAGGAGGTACTTCACTTCCAATCCACTTGCTATTAGGTGCTTTCAAGCTTGCTGTGCAGACATTAAATAATAACATATCATTTCCAAGACTAAAACGATGTAAAGAAATAAAAAAGGTTTTCTACCCAAGAAATCTTTTGTGCAACAGAGAAAAAAATCATTTACCACTCAGTTCTGCTTTTGAGATAAAGATGTAATAATGCCATTACCTTTCATCAGCAGGATCCTTGAAAATCAACACTCTTTGCTTATCATGCTGTGAAATACAAATAGAGCTAAAGGCATGGTCTGCGAGGCACTGCTGCAGCGATATTAACTAACAGATCTGCCCTTTGTGAAGGAAACCGTATCCGTTTCATTAGTGCAGACTCTAATTCAAAACTGTTGAAAATGAACTGCACATACTGTTTTAATAACAACATTCCTAATCATTATCAAACTGGTAATTCTCTCAGCACCGAATGTAAGGGTCTGTGTTTCCATTATGACCTGCTGTTAAAGAAAACCATATTTAGATCCTCCGTTCTTTTCTCTCTTCCAAATAATCCAGGTTCATTTGGGGGGGGCAGGCACCAAGAGCCTGCAAGATGATATATGCCACATTATTTCATCATGGGTGAATGGACGCTTTTATGTATTTATGTCAACTACTATATTATTTACTTATCATCATTTAGTTGTTCTATTTTATATTCAATGTGACATGCCATGACTCAGACAAATGGCTTTGTAGTTTTGGAATATGTGGACAGCTTAGAGAAGAATCACAGTCACACAAATGTGAAACATTAGGTCTGGTGACAGGGGTATCGGGCTCCGAGTATAAACGTGTGCACCCACACTCTCACTAATGTCGGTCCATGAACGCCCTAGTAACCTCTCAGTACGTCTTTCTAACATCAGGTCATCCGAAGAGTTATCCGATAGAAAAATGATGGAATAGGGCCTGGGGTTAGTTTAAACTGAAATGTTTCCCTCCACTTATATTTTTGAAGCTTATGTAAACAATATTGCATGCTGTTGTAGGGTTACAAGGGTGACAAGGATCAGTTTTAGCACTTTCCTTGGTGAAAACTTTATTTCCAAGCCTGTGACAAGTGCATCTGATCCCCCAGAATGTGGTGGGGTTTACACAGAATGAATCCGTATAACAATTGGATAGATCTTACATTTCCTGATGTTTTATGGTTGCACAAGGGTGCAACATCAAATAAAAAATATTAGTTTACATTTCTTAGTATGAAATGCTTGAATTATTAGGTTTACTGCATTATCCTCTCATTACTTGGAATAGACAGTATTTAAAAAAACCCACTGGATCAATAGTTCTAATTATGATCTCCAAATTCCATACAAATAAAAAAATCATGAAAATAAAACAGACACTAGATAAAAAGTGGAAATATTCTCTGAATTCTGTCTACCTATACCATAAAACATGTTTTATAATTCATATAGGAAACTAGTACATGTTACTAATCAGACTTTAATGATTTTATCAACATGAAGAACTGGATTTACAAATGTATGTTCAAATATTTTAAAATGAGAAAAGTGTTCCTTCTAACATATAAAAGTCTTTTTCTATAAGGTCACCTGCTATGATCACTGGTGTTTCTATTATTTTCACAGCCAATGATAATAAAAGATATGTTGTGAGAGAAAATGCAAAATGATACCATTCACTTCATATAATATCGTGAAAAGGAGCTTAATAAAATGACCAGTTATTAATACACTCACATGTCATTTTAAAATAAACTAATTTTAAGCAGTATTAATTCTTAAAAATGCATAATTCTTTCATAATAACAGACAATATTAACTATAGTTCCTTTCAGATCCTGTGAAATAAATGTATACTATAAAAGTGTACAATTGTGTATCATCATTTCTTCTTACATTCAGAATACATATTTTCTATCCTATTCATCATATATAATGGTTCTATAATATGTGAAACTATATGATAATATGCTTAATAATGCCTTGTTTCAGACATTTAGGCTGTTTCAGGTTTCTATTTTATCTTAAAAATCACTGTAAAGAATATCTTCTTGTTCTTCATCTTCTGAAATCTCTTCTTGAGATTTCAAAGAATTTTTAAGCCAAGAGGGTAACTGGGCATCAAGCTCCTTGATTATTAAATAAGAAAGCTGAGAAATTAAGAGACTTATCCAAGTAGCTAAGAATTGATTAGCTTCATGACGACCAGAAGCTAAATCTCCTGACATAGTTTCTCTCTGTTCCTCCATCCCAGTTCCTGGATTCGTCTAGAAAAACTTACCTTGGTCATGCTATAAGATATTCCAATTTTACACAATGATTTTTTCAATAATTTTGTTTTAAACCAGCTATTTAGTCTGTATATGTTCACATTAAATTACTTATTAAGCATAATAAAGAAAATGCCAGGAATTTTAAATATTTACAAGCGCATTTAAATTTATGAAAGAAGAGCTTACTATTTTTAATTTTTTTAATGTTAGAATTAGCAGTTTTGTTTGAAATGTCAGGACATGGAGACATCTTTTGCATAGGGAATGATATGAACCATATGGCTTATTCACAATCAACTGAATTACAAACCATGGCAGTTCCTACACTTTTAAGAGATGCTTATGTGGTCCTTCCATTAAAATTCCACTAATGTGACATTTGTGAAAAGGTTTATGTTTGAACATACTTTCCTCACCATATGTGAAGCCACAGAGAGCAAAAGCATCAATTCAAAGTGTTTATATAAATCGACAGCTATCAGTTCTAAAATATTTCTCATCACATATGTCAGGATCTTTCTGGCCTTTTAGGATAGTTTTGCATGCTTCCATGTTTACAAGCCCCTGCCTGTTAAAGCTGTTCGATTTTACTCATCAGACAGGAAGAAGCATTTTACAAACTACTGCTAAGCAGAGAAACATTAAGAAAGTTTAGAAAAACTTTCCATATTTAATCTGTTAAACAACGGCACATTTCTTATGAATCAGTGATACTGTAATTGAACTGGAGACATTTTTAGAGCAAGCTTGCTTTGGCTTTTTCACCCTCCGATTTGGAATCTGCTCACAGTACTGCCAGCTTAACCAAAAAGGATTAACTCTCATATCCAACTGAGAACACAGATAATTCTCAGTAATTGGTAAAAAATGAAGATGAATGGGGCTGAGAGATAAGGAGCAATTAGCTCATCAGCAGTTACAGCTGTGCACTCAATCCGGATCCATCTCTTGAGTCTCGGCCCCTTTTAAAGAACCTAAGCAGAATAAGCATAGGACACCCCCTACCCCAAAATTTGCGTATACCTGCCCATCATTCCTCTAGTCTTCCACTTTATTTCCTCACTATACAAAGACACCTGTCATAGCATGCTATGTAAATTACTACCTCTCTCAGGACCTGTGTCTAAAGCCAATCTTCTTTTTAAACTTTTTTTTATAACAGAAACCAAATGACTACTGTAGACACTCTTAAATTCCCTGTCAATCGTTTCATTATAGCAGCATCATCTGTTTGAAAATATAAGCAATTCCCTCATCTAATTATAGGAAGGATTTGAGGTTCATTAACATTGCCAAGGCAGAGAATCCAATGTGCAACTGCAGAGCTCTGCTTGGTGGCCTGTGTTCTCAGTTTCCTTTCATTTGCTTTCTCAAGGTCTCCAAGACTTTTTCCTGAAATCATAAAAAGTACTTTTTCCTTCCAAATAGACACATGAATTAGAAGAAAGGAAATGACTTCAGTGTAAACCATTCTATTTCGGCGAGAATAGTTTTTAAAAAAAGATAAGGGGATGGTCAGCTGGAGAAGATAATTTTATCTTCCTATATGCCTTTTTATCATTGAATTTGTTTTTTTTTTTTAAGTTGACGGATAGCAATAAGGAGTAAGGAATGCAACTGAAGAACCCAGCTGTTAATCCCAAATTCAAATTCTTGTTTTTACTTGAAACTCCTACATCATTGTAATTATTGCAAGTTTAAGAAAATGAAAAAGAATCCTCCATTGCAGGGGTCTGAAATGTGCTCAGGGTTGTGGATCACCGCGGCGGTGGACACTTATATTCCACAGTGTTCGGAAAGAGAAAAGACTGAAGTCTCAAGATTACTTCACTTCCTTAAAGAAATAACAGCAGTGGGGGTTACGACTATAGTTTAAACAATAAGAATTTCTTGGGACATCTGTTTTGAGATCACATTTTGAATAGATATGAACTCATTTCCTACCAAGCAAGCAATCTACTATTGTTGATAGCTGTTTACCAGTTCTGTGAGTCAGATATTAGCTTGTGGCAAAGGTCCCTCTTAAAGTCTCCGAGTATTCTTTAAACTGTGTACATAGTGTTTTCCTTAAATAAAATGTTAAGAGAAGTAAAAATGCAGTCTTTTCCTGTCTCTTGGTAAATTATAGTCCACAAAGTCTCAGACTTGAGAATAATATTTAATGTATTTATCTTTAAAGAGTCATTTCCTATGTTGTCATTAGTTAAGGGAGTAAGATATTAGCTTTAGCAAGTATTTAAGGAACACAGAAACTATTAAGAGATGCTCACTATGTCAATATTTATGTAGCATTTCAAAACTAGAAGTAAAATTAAGTTTCCTTTATTTAGATTAAATCAATTGTGATTTAGTATCCTCAAAAATGTGCATGATGGCAAAAAAATGATAAGCAGATAAAAACACAACTACAGACACTATGGAATTGACCTTGGGTTCACCAGTTTTAAATTCTCTCTATTATCCTAGTCCCAATTTCCAAGCAGCATTTTTTAAGCTGGTTATGTAGATCAGCCCTTAAAGCAAAAAAATAGCAATTTATCTGGCCTGTATGTTGTGGATAGTGTTGCCACTAAAAAGAATCCAGGACATTTTTCCTTCTTATCTGCAATGTAGCTCATATCAGCCAACCTGTCACAAGATAGTACTTGATATAAACAAGAGATTGCAAAGACATCTCAGTAATCAATATCAGGATGGCTACAGTATGGAAACCCCAACCAGTGCATATCATTTGTCTCAGCATCTATTTCTATGGCCAAATGAAGCATTAATTCAAATCATAAATCTATGGTGATTTAAATCTGGGAATGAGCACCTGCCTGCTTTAATGATTTATTTTGTACATTTCAGTAAGCAGGAGATTTGTCCATATGAACTGACAGGTCACCTTCAGATGCCAGGAGCAGACTGTTTATCACCATGCAGACTAGCATCTCATCTTAGCAAGTAAATATTAAACTAAAAGAATCCAATTGATTGTGGATGAGGGAGAATGGCGACACGGCCATATATTTTACTCAGCGTGCTGATGCCTCACTCAGATCTATCGTGAAGTTCTCAGTTCTTCCTAAAGTGATCACTCTGTTGGAAAGATGTGAGCTCAAGGTTACCAGGTAAAATTGGAATATACAATAATTATTTGTCAGTGTCAAAGGTTTCTTTAAACACTTTTTTGCCTAATTTTTACGATTCATATTGAGAACCGGAAAAGGTCTTCTAGAATAAGAATATCCCCTCACCCCAGCAAACCAAGAGAACCAAATCAAGCAAAAGTAAAATCTATTATCTAAGGCAATAAGGTTTTATTCACAACCAAGAAAAACAAACAAAAAAGCCCCCAAATTTTCCCACATAAGAAAATCTGAAATGTTTGACAAAACATGTGAGCCAAACGAGTACAAGAGATAAAAGAACCCTGAAAAGACCTCAAAATTGTCACTGGATTTGGGCAGAGCTGAGTAGCAACAATAGATCATTTAAGGAGCCCCTCTCTGAGGGGTTGCACTACTTCAAAGAGCCGAATGATAGATTCATGAGAGCGCTGAGTTTGTATTCTCAAATGCAGGCCCTTGAGATTCTTGGGATTCCTGCTGGAGTTCCTCTGCTTCACTGTCACTTTCTGAGCTCGCGGATGGTCCTAGAGGAGCCAGCCCATCCAGCTATGGCTGCCTGCACCTGGAGCCACGCTGCCCTTTGACTGGGTGCCTCCTGAGTGCTGGCACTGTAACATGGTTAATTTTGTGTTCCTACATGAGCTAAAATCAAGTGTACAACAAAATCCAAGTGACATAACAGCTTCCCCCAAATTTCCTCAACAAACAATATCCAGCAGAGAGAAGAGGGAAACAGAGGAGGAAGCAGTTAAATGCTGTATAAAGAGGACAAAGTTATTTTCAGGAGGGTAGATTTGGAGAAATAATAATAATAATAGCAAAAGCAATACCAAAACAACCAATTTCATTGTTGACCAAAAGGTGGTAAGGTGGCATTGTAATAAATAAAGTGATAAACACTTGACAAATATGATCTCCTCGAATTGTTATGATGTAGACACTAGCAAGCACTGTTCTCAAAATCAGAAAAGACTAGGGCCATATAAAGCAACTGCTAATTCAGCAACTGCTTTGATCTGTGCAAGTTCAGTCCCCACCCTACCATTGCTTTGCACCCTCTCTGTCCTTCCCTTCCTCAAAACTCTCTTGTCCTCATCTCTAAAAAAAAGAAGAAGGCAGGTGCTGTGCTCAGGAAGGATAATAAGTCATAATAAGTTCTTAGAGGACAGCAGCATGTGAGAGAACCAAATAACATTTGATAACAATGACAATGATAACATTTCCCCCTCAAGTCAGCCATAGAAATGTAACATAAATTATCTACATGCCTTAGGGACTAGCAACAATACTAATGCTATAACAATCCCAAAATGCTAAGACCCTCTAAGAAAATTCAAATAAATTCCTGCTCCTGGTTCAAACTGGTGTTGGGGCAATACATTCAATTAAAAAAAAGAATGAAATATACAAAAGATGATATGAAGTAACAACTATATACTTTAGTGAAGAAAAAGTAATATCTTCCAAGTGAAACACAAAAGAAAATCCAAATTGTTCTTTTAAGTATTATAATAGCCTATATATCCAATAATTAAGATAAACTATTATTTTTGGTCAGTAAGCGAGTATTATTTCATGCCAATGTTCAACCATAGTCCATAGTCTCCTTTGGTTTCTCGGGGTCAACTTCTGCTCTGCTGCTCAGAAATTTGAACAGAAGTAAAATGTTTTAATATATTTTGCTTTGCTTTAAATTTTAGTAAGTTGCATACTTTGTTTATCCCTCCTCCCAGCAACAACTATTAAGAACGATCTGCATTAAAGTCTTATTCTTCTAAAAATTTAAAAACAATCTAGGTTATTTTTAAAATGATCATTAAAATTTATAGTGGCCAATTACTTATTTATAAAAGTGTCTAATTTTTTGGCCCTGGCCAAGTAGCTCAGTTGTTTAGAGCATCATCCCAATATGAAAAGGTTTGGGTTCTATCCCTATTCAGGGCACATACAAGAATCAAGCAATGAATGCATAAATAACTAAAATGACAAATTGATATCTCTTTATCTCTCTCAGATAAAAATCAACTAATAAAAATTAAATTAAACAAAGGGTCTATGGTTGCTCTGTTTCACAGGTCAAAATCAAAGACTTCTATTTTTTAAAAATGTGAATAAGTAGTTCTAAAAGGAGAATTATCAATCATTTTACTTCAATCATTTTTATTTTTAAAAAAAGATTTTATCTATTTATTTTTAGAGAGGGGGGATGAGAGGCAGAAAGAGAGGGAAAGAAATATCTGTGTATGAGAGAAACATCCATTGGTTGCCTCTTGCACGTGCCACCACCAGGGACTAGGCCACAACCCAGGCGTGTGCCCTGACCAGAAATCGAACTGGCGACCTTTCCCTTTGCAGGACGACGTCCAACCAACTGAGCCACACCTGTCAGGACATCATTTTTAACTTTTTTATTTAAAAAGATATTTATTTGTTTTTAAAATTTTCATGGTAAAATTGACTTCTTGGGCATAGATGATACAGTTCTATGAATGTTAACCCTTTTTTCATGTAGCCACCACCACACTCAAGACACATCAATATGCCATAACTCTGAAATTTTCCCTTTACCATTACACTCACCCCTCACCTCTTGCAACTCCTGCCCTGCTCTCTATCCCCATAGGTTTGCCTTCTCTAAAATGCCAGGCAGATAAAGTTAGACATGCTTTTTTAGGTTGATTATTTCCCCCAATTTAAAACCTCCTCCTGTTCATTCGTTTGTTTTTCCATTTTTCAGAAAACTCCCTTTCTCTTTCTCCCAAACACCTGAGTTGAGCAGTAATGCCTTTCAGATGATCATACAGTCACTACAAGTTTTTAACTTTTAAAAGCCTAAATTTATACATGTAAACCATGATCGAAACAATCTGCTGCCTCCTGTCTTCTCACCAGAAGCACCCCAAATGCAAGTGCTGACGATTCCCTTTGTCTCCTTCTGTGTGAACGCCGTGCCTCCCGACTCTCTGCCCAATCTATTCATTCTCAGAATTGCCGCCACCTTCTTCGTAGCCTACTCTCAAATCAGACCCACTACCGCCACTCCTTTTCTATTTCCCCCATGGAGTTCTGCTGAAAACTCCCCTTTTCCCTCTTTTTATGTTAGAAGATACTCTTTGGCATCACCGAAGCAGTGGTATTTTGTGTTTTGTATATATATTTCAAAATTACTTCCTACTGGAACATTCTTGACTGTTAGTGTATGGTTCCGTGGATCTGTTGCAAGAATGATTGTAACTAAAATCCATGGTATTCCTCCATAGGTCCTTAACTGCATGTCAATGGGCTGAAAGCAGAGAGCTGATTAGCTAAAGAAATAATCTGTTAAAATGATGCATGGAATAGAAAGCTTAACTGAACTTCCATGAATTATTGTGTCCTCTCTCAACGTGTTGGATGTAGTATCTTACACATATCTTGTAGTGTCCAAATTGTTCTTGTTAAATTATATTTTGAACATGGATTCCCAATGCCATGGCAGAAAAAAAAACTATGTCTCACTAACACATAAATGCTAAAGATATCAATAAAAAAATAACCCATATTTGAAGTGGTATTTGACAAAACAAATTATGCACATGAATTCTGCATAGAAAAAAACTGTTCCTTTGGTTTAAATTGTGACTATAACCATTTTCTACATACCTTGAGAAAAAATATCAAGAGAGATTCAAGTACTATGTTTAGTATGAAGAAAATGGGCAATGGTTGTATAGAATAATAATTACCATATATACTTTGTTGCTAATGCAAATTGTTATTGAATAACAAATACATTAAGAATAAAAAAGATAAAGTGTGTGATTTTGTTTGTAAATATTATTCTACCACCTTACCCATAATCTATATTTTAGAATTGATGACTAAAACTTATTTGTATTATGAAAGATGTTAACTCCACGCTTACAGAAGTTGCAGACATAAAGTCGGTCCTATAATAAAAAATAATGATGCTAACCATTTATTTAGACTGTGTGTTATTAGGTGCTAAATGGTATCTTCAAAATCTAGACTGTTTCAAAGCTACAAGCACAGACTTCTTGAATGGCCAACCAGTAGCTTTGCTCTGGAAAAGAAAATGTGGTAGTGAAAAGACCACAGTAAGTTTCAGTGATTATAAAACTTACCAACACTTGAATTCATATCCCCATTTTCAGAATCTGCTCCATGTTGGTTATTACTGGCATGATAGTTGCTCATAGCTTCTAACTTGATTTTCTTCACCTTCATTGCTTCGGCAATAGCTGCATTGGTAGCGGCGGCAGCTGCTGCCGCTGCTGCTGTCAGACCTTCAAAGAATAAATTAAAAGTGAGATCATTTAAAATCTGATTTTTCACGTAACAGTTCATGTACTTTATATAATACACATAAACATATTAACATATCTGATTATTTTGTGCAATATTCTGAAACATATATCCATTCCCAACTAGCCCCTCCCTAAAAAAAATCTGATATAATGAGAATACTCTCTACATTCCCAAATTAAATATTAGTAGAAACATAATTCAAACATAGAAGGACAGTAGTAGAAATGCAGCCAGAATTACATCTCAAACAAATCTGAACATGTCATTTCCAGCTTAAAATCCCCTACAGCTTCCTAATGGGGGAAATATCTGAACTGCTTAATTCACAAAGTCTTGCCCCAAGGAGTAAACCTATCTCATCACCCAAAGTTTCCTCATTTTCATACTACATTCCAGCTACGATCAACATGCCACAGGTACCCGTCCACGCGCTGCCTCTTGAAGCCTGCGCTTTCACACATGCCATGCCCTCTGTGTGGAGTATCCTGGCCCCAGGGCTCCCCTCCCTGACTTTCCATCCTCCAGAATTCTAGTCCCAGAGTGGGCACATTCAACCACGGTGCCATGGTGTTTGTCCAGGGCAGTCTGTCTCTGTCCAGCCAGAGAACAGAAGGTAGAAGAGGACATGAGATTAGAAATCGAGTCTGAGTCCAGAGTATAAATGAGCAGGAAACTAAGGCCATGATTTGTTGATAGGTTACACATAGGCAGCAGAGGTTTTTGAGCAGCGGAATGCTTTGTTTTCTTTAAATGTGTGAACTTTTACCAAGTCAGCTCACTTTATACTGGCATCCCTTATCTGCAAAATAACATACCCTGAAATATATGAATGATCTCTCCTCACCGTAAAACTTCAGTAGTCCATGAGACAGTATATACCACCACCATCACCCACTATGTCTTTTGCTATGGCTGCTTCATAGATTCTGACTGCAGTTCTTCTGCCTGGTTTAAATTTATCTGTGTGATTTATTTCCACGCCCAGCTGGTGGATTAGAGACTGAACAACTCTCTCCTCCTTTTCCTCCCCACTAATCATCAATTCTAGTTACTACAGCAAATAACTTATAGCCTTAGGAATTATAAGAAAGTCTTTTTTCCCCCCTAGAAATCTGTTTTCTTTTTTTTTTTAATTAGAAGAGCTCACCTTTCTTTCAAATAAGACCAAACAGGCATTGACTGGCTTCACCCCAACACAAAACAGTCAGATGAGATCTTTGCGTGAAAACCTGGTAACCGCCCCCTACAAAAGGCACTGATCTGCATTCAAAGAATTCATCCAGGTCTGGGCTGAACATTTATTGCCTTTTAAGTCCCAACTTGAAATGATTCTCTCATCTTCCTATGATTGAATTTTCTCCCCAGTTACTCATTTCCTTCAAAGATGTTTCAGAACATTTTCTTTTCCCTGAAAAGTCTGTTAGTGCTTCCCAGAAAACCTCTCTTACTCAACTTTGCCTTGTCACAAATGCGTACATTCTACTTGGCCCTCCTCTTCATTGACTGGTGTTATTCCATCTCCGAGTTATGACACTTCTCGGGCCTTTATCTTTGATTTATGCTGCAGGTAAATATTGTTCTATGGTATTTGAATAAAAAAGGCAAACCTTCAACTTGAGATATGATTGCTATTATTGTATATATCTGAATCTAATTCAGTGGCATGAAACATAACTATGCATGATATGGCCTTGGAGAAGCCATAAAATCTTCTTGAGTATGGGTTCTTCATCTGTGAAGCTATTCTATTCACAGAGGGATAATATAAGAATTAAATAAGAAAACCTGGGTGAAGAATGCCACATCGTGTTTAGTAAAAACTAGACATGCCTTGCAGTCTAGTTCCTTAGTAGACAAGTCCACTCCTAGTGTGGATGTCATGGACTGGCCACAGCTCCCTCCACTAGAAAAATTCTACTCCTCTTTAACTATTATATTAATTGTTGGCTTTTATAAATACTTTTTAATACTTTTAGTATTTATCTGATCTTATTTATGGTGCTCTTCTATTTTTCCCTTGACAGTTTTCCCATGTTTACATTTCTAATAAAATTCCAAATGATATGGCATTTAATGTGTGTGTGTATGTGTGTGTGTCACACACATTTAATTCTGTGGTAGCTTTCAAATTCACTCAGTGTTCTCCCTTTGCCCTGGTTTCCCCTAGTGAAAGCTGCCACCTTCTCATCCCTGGAATCCTGCAATAACTTTTGAGCTGCTTCCACTCTCCCCACCTCCAATCTCTTATTATTCATATAGCTGTCCATATAACCTTACAAAACTAAAAATCCAATCATGACATGCAAAGGCCACTCTTAGGTGCTAGCTAGACTCTGCAAGGCTGTCAGAGTGCTGTGTGCTCAGTTCCTGCCTGTGTGACGTCATCTGTTTTCCCAGGTTCCCCCCGATCTCTCAGCTCCAGACACATAGGCCTGCTTTACCTTCCTCTAATGGACTACATGCCTTTTTTCAAACCAGACTTTGCATGTTACTCCCACTTCCTAGAAAAGCTCTCTGGTCCTCTGCCCCAGACACATCCATGCCACCATCATGTGACAGCTTAAATATCATGGTCTAGAAGTAGCAGGCTAAGGTTCCCGACTCTTCAGTCTACCTAGGAAAGTTATCGACACTTTAAGAACCAGCTCAAAACTCATTTATTTGAAAGAGCTGACCTTCCCCAACCTGCTCCTGAAGAGCAGGCCTAGTGATGCACTCACTTGTGTTCTCAGCCCTGCTGTGCGAGAGCGTGCCATCCTCTGCGAGCCTGAATTACCCGTGGGGTTTTAAAACACGCAAATAGCTGAGTTGTACTCTCTGAGATGCTGGTTGGGAGCCCAGCATTTGTGTGTTTTGCGTTGATTTTACTGCTCCCCACGTCATTTTAACGTGCAGTTTGAGGAGAGAAACTCAGTCCCTTGCACTCTTCCCCCAACCCCCTTTTTAAAAGAAAAGATCTGGGGTGGGGAGTAGGTTCAGGGCTAGCTCCTTTAACTAGGTTGTAACACCAAAAGGACAGAAATACATTAGCTGAAAGCCTGGAAGGAATTGTCACTGAATGAAAAAAAAAAATGCTTCTCAAACTAGATTACTTGGAAAGCCAAAGGAGAAACATGGTCATTATTTTGACAACATCCATGTAAGTAATTTAAAACTTCATGTTTATGTTACCATCAGTTTGGATATAGTCAGAGTACCAAATCTCGTTAATACAAAGCATAACGCCCCAAAGCTCCATCTTCCTAGGGATGGAGAGGATCAGAAAAGGCTCACGGCCCCTCCCCTGCGTTTATTGCACTTCCTGCTGCCCTTGCAGCGGCCCTTTCAAATCTCTGACCGAATTCTCAAATCCCCCAACTTGCTGTCTCTTGTTAAAAAAAATGAGCTGAAACTTGTTTTAGAAAGAAGTCTCAGTGTACATTTTGTTCTCTAAAAATGTTGCCTTTCGGGGGGGAGTGTAATAAATTCACAAAATAACAATTTTTTGATCTATCCCTCATTGAGAATTCGTACTATGAAAACACTTTCTGCATAATCAAGAATTGTCTACTTGTGTAGACACTGGCAACCTATCACTTTACCATACCCTTTTACCTCCCCGCCTAACCCTTTCCTCAAGTCAGTTTTCTCCCCTTGCCTCAACTCATAAGAGATTTTTGTCCTCCTCCTTCAGCACCCCACCCTCATCCGACTGCAACATTCCCGCTGCTTTCAGCTCTTCCCAATCAAAACAACCTCTTTGTCCTTCTGAACTAGGTAATTCCCTGTTTCTCAAAGTAACAATCTACATCCAATCTAGCTGTGGTGTGTGGTAAAATTAGAGATTATCTTCCCCAGAGTCAGTGCCACAGTCTCTTATTTCTGGGACGGACTGGGGAATCTGCGTTTTTACCCTTCAGTGGGCTGATTCTGATGCTCACAGCTCTTACATGACCTGATGACAGTAATTCACACCAGGGTGCATCTGCACCTTACAACACAAACTTATTTTAAAAATAAAAATAAAATAAAAATGTGTAAAACCTTATTAACTAAGCAAGTCATCATGGCAGTGGTTCTCAATAGTGAGTATGCATAAAAAACAACAAGGAAACATTAAAATATAAAATCAGGCTGGCCCAATGAGTCAGAGTTTGTCCAGCGTGCTGCACTTTGTAAGAATGCGTCCTGTGGCTTCAGCTACCACAGCAGAAGCAAAGAGGACAGCCGGGCCAGGCAGCGCTTCTCTATGTTACTGACACAGCAGTCATGCACGTATTTACCTACAGCAACCACTTACACCCATGAAGCTGTTGGGTATATACTGTCATTATTTAAACAGCTTGAAGAATTGCTTCTGATTCTTTAGTTCATAAGTTTTCACCAGATTTCTTTCTTTCTTCTGGGGCAGGGCAGATAAAGGAACAAATAAATGAATGAGAAAAAAAAGCAAACATCTTACAGTGTCCTGGCCAGGTGGCTCAGTTGGTTGCAGAGTCACCCCATAAACCAAAAGGTTCCAGGTTCAATCCCCGGTCAGGGTACATATTTAAGCTGTGAGTTCAATCCCTCTGGTTGGGGTGCATACAAGAGGGAGGCAATCAGTTCATCTCAGTTTCTCTTTCTCTCTCTCTCTCTCTCTCAAATCAATAAACATATCCTCGGATGAGGATCAAAAAACCAGCTCTTATACTAAACAATAATTAACCCGTTTATTTCACCTGACCAATCTCACTTTTTTATGCTCTCAAAGAACATTTACAGTATCTCATACACTAAGACAAAATCATGTACATAATTGAGAAGTATAATTTTATTTTATTGTAAAAGAACTAAATCCTACTTTATCATCAACAATGGATTGAGAAATATTTTGTTTAAAAAATACACTTTCCTTCAGGAAAAGGTAATGTGTTCTACATTGTGCTCTCCTAGGCCTCTGACTGGCCCTCAGCAAAGGGACTATGTAGCAAACTTAGGATAGAGCCCAAATGTCTATAATACTTCATTTTCATTTGTTCTGTCCTATTTGTTCTTAACAAACTTTGTCGCTTACAATGTAAAAAGAATAGCTTTCTAAATTCTAAACAGAATTTAGAAATACCACTTGTCATTAGTGTCTGAATTATGATACAAATTCATTGCTGTTGCCTCTGTTCTGCTTTGTTTTTTTCCTTCAGGGTGAGTTCTATCTATATTTAAAAAGCTGGCTATTGTTAGAAATTATTTTTATCTTGGTTTATAGATTTCCTGCACATTTATTTTTTACTTTTTGATTGTCCACTAAAATTTTTTAAAGTTCTTGTTGAATAAGTGACTGAATGGGGATTCTTAAGTTATCTAAATTCTCTGTCATATAAGGAGCAAATATGGTGGTTGAAAAAAGAAAGCATTCCAAAAAGTCACACAAACTTTGGAAAACATACATCAACTTTTACTGGAATACTGCAGCAGGTTAATAATTCCCAAGGCTTCAAAACCTTCGTCTCTAATATCAGAGGTATCCATTCTGAGCTCTGGAATGTGGAGAATAAAGGTAAAGTAATATTTGCTACAGTATGAGCACATACTAAGCCCTCCGCACATGGTAGTAAATATTACCAAGGAACCCATAATATCCACCACCTCCTTATGTTTAGCTGTGCTTTTGTTCAGCTACTCACAAAAACGCAAATATGACAAAAGCTACTTAATAGCACAGAGTTAGAATTTAGCTATTTGACAGATGGAGATCTAAAAACCATGTTTCTATCACATCATTTGATTTAGTAGCCTATATCGATCAAATTTATCATAAACTCACTAAATCTCCACTCTGTGTTATTTCGATACAAAGCCTTCACTACTTCACATTCAATATCTTTAAAACCAATCCATGGGTTTATCACTTAGGAGGAAAGCAGGCACTGTTACCAGTTAAGAGCCTCATTTTACTTTGCAAAGATAGCATTTTTCTTCTGCTTTCAACTTTTATCAAAACAGCCTTTAAATCCTTCAAATGCCATTATACAATCCTGATCACTCTCTGTAACAAAAGGAAAAGTATCCCCATTCTATTTATTTCAAATAAGTTAGTACCCACAGTTATAGAGTAGATTACAACTGTAGATTATAAATATCAATAAAAAAGACATATTGCTGTCAAATTCTTTCTCTGATCTGTTTGTTTGCTCATTAACTTGAAAGGTCCAATCTTTGATCTTGGGTTTCAAAGACATCGAGATGACTTCCAAATGTTTGATATGTTGTCTACTTTTACATCACATTCCATATAAAATGCATTTCCCAAAACCTAATGGTTAAATAAAATGAGTTATATGCAAGAGATAGTCTGCATTAAAAGCTTCCATATGATAGACTTTTTATTAGTCTATGCCACTTTACCCAAATTTAGAAGAAACAATTTTAAACATGCAGTAGATTATAGCCAATGGTAGTGATTATTAATATGCTAGAATTGATAAGTTATTTATGTCTGGCATTCTTCCTACTGATTATTTAGAAAGACAGGCAGCTTATAAATATCTCATCACTCCATCGTCACAGAAATTTCATCGACAGTGCTCATGCACAGCTATTAGCAATATGAATCTAACCATTACAAGAAGGAGGAAAATCGAACATGTGGCATTAATACGCAGCCCTGGTTCCCAACCATCTGATAGGCAGATGGTGTGATGTGGATTCTCCAGCTGAAATGAAGGGGCACATCATTTAGAACCTTGTTTGCATTCTAACTGATATCAGTGCCATATTGATATACATGATACATCATGGCAGTATTTGAACAATCTAGTTTGTTTCAGTCATAAATGTTTACAGCCTTGTTTTTTTAATCTTATAAGCTTGTTCAGAAGAGTGTATTTTTAATTTATGAAACTTATTGTTTACTTCTGTTGAACTAAAAGATTAGAGGAAAGCACGAATATTAAATTACTTCAACCCAAAGCAATATAACCAAGACAGATGAATAAACTGGATTTCTATTTTCAGTAAAAGCTGTTATAAAGGAATTTTAAAATTAACCTAGGCATTTTGTGCACTAAATACATTTATTCATTTAAACCTTCTAGCATTTTCCCCAAAGTTGCATACAGAGAAACTTAACATCTTACATAGTCATTCATTTAAAATTCTCACTCTGTGCAATCAATCTTGTCTAACAATTCAATTCAGAAAATAAAAACATCAGAACACATAGCTCAGTTCAACAGTCATCACTGTGAAGTCACTTTTCTGTCCCTGACAGTTCCTATACACTCTGCAATACCCTGTTGAAGACACACTGTAAGCTGCACTGCAACTCGATTGAAATCACTCCAGGTCTCAGGAAAACTCTTGGCTCAATATAACAACTTAAAAATACCAGTACCTTTTTTTAACTCTGCTTTCTTCCTATCCTTATTGAATAACCACCATCTAAAAAACTGACACCAATTTTCACAGTTATTTTATTTCTCAATACTTTCTAAATAAATGAACATTGGGATTGAAACATGTCTGTCGTCACTCTTGAATGATTAAATAAGAGAGTATTAAGCAACCAGAATAAGTAACTTAATTGTGAATCAGGGTAGACTGAAGATTTTGAGTATGATTTTTGTCTCCTATGTCCATTAAACTGACTTTTCTTGCCCTCTGAAACATATTTACATTCTGGAGGGAAAAGGAAAATAGATCTTTAAGGCCATCAATGGAGACATTCCTTATCCTAATTTTCAGTTTTTAAATTGATTAAATTAGTTTTGAAGGTTTGGATTAGCAAATCAACCCCACAAATTTGAAAAAAAAAACATACAGTAGAGTTTACTATAATTTGATAATGACTAATAAATCAAATGGACAGCAAATGAAGCATTCTCATTCTGAAGAGTTTAAAATTGCTGCCTTCTGGAGTGAAGGCAGTAACAGGAGTGCTGGAGTCAGGAGGAGGGAGCACTGTGGGGACATCATCTGCCTGTGTGTAAACCACTGAGAAATTTCCAAGAAGGCTTTAGAAACACTCAACTTCTGACCACTAACTCATAGCCTGATTCTAAATCAGGCTGAAATCTAATCAATGGAAAATTTCAAATTACTATGGTTCAAATAAGAAAATAGGTAATTTATGAAAAGTTAAACTGGCACAAAAAGGCCTTGAATAAATAACTTTCAATTTTACTCCATTTTTCAAACATTATCGCCTTTAGAAAAATATTTCTAAATGGCCAGTTGGTGTCTAGACTTATAAAACAGGGAAATAAGCAAGACTTACTTTAATATAATGCAACCCTTTTATTTTACTGATGATGAAATTTAGGGGCAGTGAGGTTAATCATTTCTAAAAAGTCACACGATTAAATAATGATAGAGTAATCCCAATTCCCTTAACTCCCCATTCAGCATTGACCACACCAACACTGTCAATAAATGGAAAAGGAAAAGTACGTAACACAGGAAACTGCAGAATCCTTGAAAAAAGTAATCCTCTTTGCTCAAGTAGCTGTGAATTGCACAGGAAGTCAAGGTTATAGACATTCAGTTGATATCACAAATATAAATTGACTCCACTTAGGAACCTGACTTAAATGTTCATGTGTGATTCAGTTTTATAGAATTTAGAATATATTTGCCACAGAAATAATGTTCATTCTAGTTTAATTGTACACAAAACTTTTAACCTGGATTACTGGTGAAACACAGTATTTATCATATTAACCTGAACCTTGTATTTTAAATATAGCACAACAAGAAAAAGGAAAAGAGCAAACAAATGACTTTCCTCTGTATATCTTGAATATGGGAAATTAAAACAAAGTGACATAGATAAACTTTGACTCTAATTTTCTTTAAAGCACCTTTCTCATTATTGCTCATTATTCCATTCAGCAATAACCTGGGAACTAAATGTCCCGTGTTTGTCTAAGACCCAATGGTTCTAAGTACCTATATGACTCATCACTCCAAATTACTCAGTGTGTTGACTCTAGGCAGGTGGCTCTTACTAGCCTGCGAGTACCTGACAGTATGTGATATGGTCAAAGAATGTTTTTTAAAATGAATACTTGTCCATATACTGATGACAGTTCAGGCAGAATAATAAGTGGAAAGATGGAATGGTGTGATAATTAACTTTCCTGCAAAAGAGTCACCTCATTGGCAATATAGCCTAGGAATAATCTGCCCCAAATATCCCCTTAATTTCCTGAACAGCATTAAATTCTTTCCTAAATCCCTTAATAAGTCAATAAGAGTCACTTTTATTTTATTTTCCCAGAATACAGCTAGCATGCGGAACACGATGAGTCTGTGGTTGTTGGTAAAGAGGAAGTCAGAAAGAAGTTGTATACATGTAGCCCTTTCTCTATGTAAGTCTTATTTAAGGGGACTTAATCGTGAGACAGAAACAGCTGGAGAAGATGTAGCCACAAAAGTTTTTAGATAAACCAATATTAGCTTTTTTCAAGGGAAAGATAAACACATGCCCACATTTTTAGTGGAGGTCAGAGGTCACTGATCTACAATAGGAATAGGGGGGCTAGTTGAGGCAGTGTGTTCCTCACTCCTTTGTCATTAGGCTTTTGCATTTGTGTCAATATCATACTGACTCTCTATAATCAACCTAAAAAGTAGGTATTTTCTCAGTTGATTACAAGGAAAAGGTAGATGGCGATAGGCCAATCAGTGCTTGGAGAAGTAGGTTTGGGGTTACAGTCCTAGTGTGGGACTACAGAGAACAGCCCTGATTAATGTAGAAATCCAAACATTGCCATACAGTAAAGCAGATACAAAGGAAATACGGGTGATAGTGCACAGCCCCCAGGGGCTGTTCTCTCCTGGAGCGTGGAGGCTAAACGAACGCAGCCTCGAGTGTGTTGCACACTCCTTTGCCATCCTAGTCCATTGTCTGAGTGTAACTGAGACAAATTACTTAAATTGTCTGATTTTTGAGGCAACCTCATACTTTATTGTTTAAGAAATAAGTGCTATGTTTAAAACTATTTCCCTTCTGAGTTTTGTAAGTATATTTAGCCCAGTTCACTGAGGCACAGAGCGGATGGACAGCTAGGAAGAATTACCTGCAGTTGGTATCATATATTTCATTTGTCTTTTTGGCTACAAAGTCACTCCAACAGAAAGAAACATGTAATTCCTAACAGGGCAAGAAAGTTGAGTCTTTTGTGTACTTTGATAGAATCTTCTACTATTTATTTCAAAACAACAGTAAATCATAGCAAATCTTCAATTGCCCTTATAATTCTTCATTTTAGGAGCAAAATCTGTAGCTCTGTGATCCGAAGTCTTTTCTTGACCTAATTTACGGTGTACCACGAGATTCTATTAAAAGAAACTAAATCACTGCAGTAGATTTATTCACCTTAAATAATTTAAGCTAATTGAAAAAGACCAAACTAAAACTAAAACACTTCTCTCAAGCATTCAACTTGTGCATGCCAATGAGTAATTTAAACAACCAGCTAATCACAACAGCCTCATGAGCAACATGGTCCTGTGCTATGTACACATTTCTCTGCCTCCACTGAGCTGAAGATAGAAATAAACATCAGTTCTGAGTCCGAAAGTATGTGCATCTCTCCTGTAGTAATTAGGCACTTTCAGTAAAGGAGTTTTGTTGGTGGATTTGAGATTTCTCTCAATTTTCCAAAACAAGTTTGGAAAGAACACATAGAAAAAAAGGAGAAATATCTGGAAAATTATATCTCATCATTCTTTTGGCAAAGAGTTACAGCATTTGAAATGTATAACCTGACTGAATCAAAACAAGCCTGAAAACATTGTGATTGGTCACGAGGTGACCACATCATAAAATCTGGAAACTGAACTCATCCTGTGCATTGGTTTTAAAATTTAGAATCTGGCTTAATGTTGTTATTTTATAAATATATACATAGATTTTTTACTTTCTTTATTGTTAAAATTATGAAATATCTGTTTGCTGTAAGCCACGTTTGTAGTGGTGCATAACGTTATCACAAACTGTAATATTCTAATTGTCCTGTCATTATGGAGCTCCACTTGTAAAGTCAACAGTCATTTTTCTCACGCAATCCTTTCATTTTACAATTCAGCCTCTGTAATTCCTGGAATGTGGAGCATAATCACTGGTCTGACAATGTGGCGGAGAATTACAAAAGCTCTTCGCAATATTTTTACGGTACATCTTTCTTAAGAGAATTAGAAAATTCAAACATAACTCGATCCTGGAAGCAAAGCCTTTTGAAATATTGCTCAAGTGCACACTGGATAAAGACAACACACGTAGGCAGACTTTCCCCGTTTAAACAGCATTCATCTTTTCAAAAGCAATAGATTCTCAGTCCACACGGAGTCTATTGCATTATTCATTTCATGTGCAACCTCATGCTGGACCATAAATTGTTACTTTATCTAATCAAAGGAGACTTAACTCTACAGAAGGTCAAAGGTTTAATTTTGTGAAGTATTATCTTACGCTATGAGTTTAACCGAAAAATAGAAGAAGAAAAACAGCCAAGAAACTGGTAATAAATGAACCTTTATTGCCTCAGGCTTTGGCCTAGTTAATAAACTTTCATTGAAGGTTTCTTTCAACTGTTATGGACAATGAGAGGGGAAAAAAATCTTAAATTACAGCCATGTGTGACTTTTAAGGCAGTCATTCTTTTTTATCTCAACCTCCCTAGCTCAGGGGTGGGGGGGGAGAAAAAGACAAAGAGAGATTGTCTTCCATCTCTTAACCAAAAATGTATGTTTCTAAACAGATGAAAAAGTGCAGATAAACTTTTCTAATAGCAGAGGTCAGCTTTGAACGATATAAAAAAAAAGGCATTCTTTAGGTGTTGAATCTTAGAGAACAATCTCTCTGGCTAAAGGTAAAACTACCAAAGGAGGAGGAAGACAGGTCTTTTCCATGATGCTTTAAATTGTAGCCTCCTGCTTAGCAAAACAGAATGCCTTATAATCTCACCATTACTGCACAAACTCCATTGTAATTTTAATATTCATTAAATGTACTGTAAATAAGCACATTATCTGTGTACTATCTGCCCCATTTCAGTACAAGAAATCCTTTTATTTTCAGAAAAAAAAACAACTGGTAGCAAAGTAACTCATTTTGTGGTCATGCAGTTAACATTTTTAGGAGGAACAAGTCTGTCCTTTTAGCTGCCACTCTCAAGCAATAATGAATGGCCTGTGGGTAGTTTTGTTTTTCAGCATTTTCTAAAGGAGAAAATGAATTGGGCTGTTCTGAACTAATATGCCACTTGTTCAGGAGTCACTATGTTAAGTACAAAAGTCATCAAGGCCTCAACTCCAACACCTTCACCACCACACCCAGCACAAACAAGGTGGATTCCCCCATCACCGACAGAGTTCACATAAATTGTGAACAAGGGAAAAAGTCGTATTCTGCATCCACCTTCAGATGCTCTCAAACAGAGAAGGAGAAGGGCTAGAGCTCTGTGCTCGGAAATGACTGCCCCACCCCACCCCCACCAGATTCCACCCACAAACACAATGCCCTCAGCAGGGTACCCAACCCTCTTCTCTCCTGGCAGCATTTGGACAGAACAGGGCTCAACTTAATTCCTGGAACATGTCCCTGGGATGCTAGCCAGGCTACCTTTGACTGCGAGCATCATAGGTGCTTACACCTGCAGCACCAGGTGAAAGCAAGACCTGGCTCCCTACTAAGAAATACACTCCACACAGCTGGGAGGCAATGCGTTCTACTGGGGTCAAGGATGAAGGATGTTTATACCAGCAACTTTGCTTCTTTTCTGGATTTGCCGGGACTAGTGAGAGAGACTTAGGAGAACATGGAAAATATAGAGATTAAAGACATTTAGACATGAATGCTGAATTTTAACATCTGTCCAGGCCTATGCATAGAATAATGAGGGTTAAAAACGTGTTTTCTAAAAGCATGGTTAAACCTGGACATCAGAACGTGAAGCAAATTGAGACAATTAGTTTTCATAAATTGGCAGAGGATTTTAGAATCAATGAATAAGTTTTGATTTCATGCAAGAAACCATGAAATGTCACTCAAAGGTTACAGGGAAAAGCACTGTTGAAAGAACAATTGATAAATGTGATTTTTGCCCCATTTTATTTTCTACCTAACTTTTACATGCATGCATATAGTTGGGGGGCAAAAGAATGAAAAGATGAAGAAAAATGGTGAAATATCAACCACTTTCTAGAAAAGAAGCATTATATTTGAATGTGTGTAGTGAATGGCTAGTACTGTACATTTTTGGATAAATAATTTAGTAATCACATCCAAGGACAGTCATGCTTTATAATTTTGGTTCTTCATTTACCATTTCTGAGAAAGACTGAGGTACCTTTAGAAAGTGACCCCAAGGTCAGAGAAGCCTGGGAGACTAACAAAAACAGGTATCTCAAATTTACGTCTTTATTTCATTAATCAAAGTTTTATGGCTTCAGGAAAGTTGTGTTACAGTACACAGAGAGGAAAAGAAAGATCAAGGGAATTCAGAGGATTTATTAAAAGTGCAGACGGGTAGCTCTGACTAGTGTGTTAGCTAGATAGACACAATTAATTAATTGTAACATTGTAAGACTCTAAAATGCTGAAAGAACAGTGCTCGTTCCTGCAACGCAGTAATGTAGCAAAATACTTATAATCTTTCAACCACCAGGAGCTTTTGTTGGTTTTTTAACCTAATCCACAGCTTGACATAGATCCCAGGGTAATGGAACAGAGTTCTTTGATTGAAATAATAACTAAACACTGCTCTGCTAGCCTGGTGGCCTGATGGAAGTCTGTCTCTCTGAAACTCGAGAAATTCAAGTTTGGAAACAAACTCAGACACTGAGCTCTGGCTTGCAAGTCCTTCAAGAAAAGCCTCTGGGTCTGGAATATGCCCTCTCCAGTTTAACGTGGCCAAAAATAGACATAAAACGTCTGCAGCAGCCTTTCTTCCGAGTAATGAGACAGTCAAAGCAAATCATTTTCTTCGGTCACTATAATTTTGCTAATCAATCAACAGTGCATTGTGGATTATTACAGAGAGCTGAATATACGTCCTAAAGAAAGCTAAGTATTTCAGAAGTGACCTGTGGGTTTTTCCATGTTAGTATGGGAATCTGAGCATAATGTTAAACTTTAATTATTGTTGTCACAAGGAAAGTTTGATTCATATATTTTGTCAATTGTAGTCATGCAGAAAATTTCAGTGTTCAAAAGCACACTAAAAACACTTGAAAATAAATTAATATATATACCATTTACTGAAAAAATATATGTATATATTATTTTGTTTTATTCAACATACCTGGATTTGCAATGATGATAAGAATGCTATAGCTGAATATTTTAGTAACAGGAGAATAATTTAGGTCTACATTTGTAGCAATAAATACACTCTGATTAAATTCTGAAAGAAATTGCAATAAAATCTCCATCATGTATCTTGATAAACTTAGAAAAAGAAAATACACCATCACTATTTACCAATGTCCAGGAATATTGTAGAAACTGCTAAGCATGAAGGGATGAGAAGAAAATGGGAAAGTCATGGAGAGCATTACATGTACCTGAGGCTACTGCCAAATGATGATTTTATGTTTGAATGCAATGCTTATAACATTAATAAAAATACTTTACTTGGTGTCCATCATGTGACACCATCAAATCACTGTATAAACAGGGTAGTAAAAATGATACTTGGATGACAACTGAAACAGTGTGCACACTGCCACATATGTGACGTGTTGACATGGTTTATCATTACGTTGTAAAGCATCAGCTACGAAGCTGGCTGGGAAGCAGAGAGCAAGTAAAAAAAAATCAAGTAAAATAATAAGTATATAACCCTAACAACACGGTGGTTCTTCTAAACAGAATTCCAGAAACACAACTAGAGTTGGTTAAATCAGGTCAACCAGGTCTAGAACCCAAATTCTTTCCATATTTTCTTGCTGTTATCCCTGATGTATTGGGAAATATCTTCATGTTAGCATGTGGCCTACAGTAATTCTAGGCATTCAAGCAAAACAGTGAAGGGCAATTTGTTTTATATATATCTGTCCTTTTGTCTCCCAAAGAAATCTTTTCCAGGGTACATCCTAAAGATTCACTTCTCAGAACTCACTAGCCATAACAATATCATCCAATCACGCCCAACCAACCAGAGGCAAAGAGAACAGGTCTGCCATGACGCATCGGGAATGGAACGTGGGAGTGAGTCTTCTTGAGCACTTGGTTGGAGGAGAGGTGTGAATTCCTCAATAAAATTAGGATTTTGTTATAGAGGGAGTGATAAGTGGTTATTGGATAGCAGCTAAGATGGCCTATAATAAAAGTTTATTGGGAAATGTTGAAGAAACTAGTTTACAGCCTCAAATAGAAGCCAAATTATATTGCTATTCCAAATCTGCTATCATTTAAAATCTTTCCCATGCCTGCTCAACAGTTAACATGTACCTAGATTCAGAAGATAACATCATTGCTTTTCTCAAGGTACTTTTTAATTTGTATAATGAAGTCCTGGTATAAAGAAGTTCCATAAAATTATTATAATAGTGACCTTGAATTTTATATTTAGAGTCACCAAGAACAGAAACATGAAATAGCACTCAATTGCTTTTAGTTTCCTTTTCTAACTTTAGCAGATTAGAGCAGAAATAAGTCAGATGGCCGGCCTATTGAGTATGTGGTATGAGATCCTTAATGTGATTGCCAGAAAATCAAATATATACCAAACAACTAACACCAAAGACCTGGTCACTTTTGAGCTATAATAAATATACATTTGAACATTTTTTGTGACCATGATGGGGCTAAACCTGGTGGTGACATCATGCAATGCCTTGACACAGTACTGGAATATCTGCCTCACGTTGTTCCTCCTTAAGGATGCAGAACGGTGTAGAGAAACGTGAAACAGACCTGCAGAGCTCAACAGAGGGAAGAGAAACAAAGGACGGCGGCAACAGACAGGCAGCGGCAGCTTTGAGAGCACACCTGTTAAGGCCATGCAAGTGCTGTCTGGTCTCTTCCTCACTTTCATCTTGGGTATTGTCAACAGTAGAACAGAAAACTTTAATAAAGTCTAAAAATTAAGAGCGAGAGCATCTTTGCCAATACCTCATTGGACGAAGAATATAGGCTCTGTAGTTTCAGACTTAAGTTTCAATCCTCTCCCTGTTACTAGGTAGATGGCCCCTGTTTGCAAGATCTAATTTCTGTCAGCTTCAGCTAATGTTTCTCCAGCTGCTACAATGAGAATCCTGCTATTTGAGTCTCACAGAATGGATAATAACATTAAATGACATAGGATGTGTGAAAATACATTGGTGTTCCATAAAAAGACTTTTCTATCTCCCTTTGTGTTGCTATCATTCCATGGTAGCAAATTCTTGCCTGCATTTCTTTTTGACATAACTATTCCCACTACTGGTAGAGCTACTACTAGTAGTTTAGAGTAAATGGCAGAGCCAGGGCTATGACATCACTCCCAGAAATATGTTCCTACAACGATATTTCCTGGAATCTATAAGGGAACTTGGTAGAAAACATATCCCTCATAAAGAATTTTGTTTTATACACTAATCCAAAAGAACCTATGCACCCCAATGTTCATAGCAGCACAATTTACAATTGCCAAGTGTTGGAAGCAACCTAGGTGCCCATCAGTAAATGTATGGATCAAAAACTATGGTACATTTACACAATGGAATTCTATGCAACAGAAAGAAAGAAGGAGCTCCTACCCTTTACGACAGCATGGATGGAACTGGAAAGCATTATGCTAAGCAAAATAAGCCAGACGATGAAAGACAAATACCATATGATCTCATTTTTAACAAGAACTTAATCAACAAAACAAATGAACAAGTAAAATATAACCAAAGACACTGAGATTGAGAACAGGTTGACAGTGACCAGAGGGGAGAGGGGAGGGAATTTCAGGAGAAAAAGGAAAAGATTTGCAGGAAAAAGTATAAAGGACACATGGACAATAACAATGGGGGGAGAGTGGAAATGGGAGGGAATTAGGGAGGGTGGGGGAGTGGGCTGGGATGGGGGTAAAAGGTAGGAAACTACTTGAACAACAATTAAAATAGAAAAAAATAATTTTGTTTTATAAGTACTTGCATGGATAAACTCTAGATCAAATGTCAAGATGGTACAACATTTAGATCTTCAACTTACTAAGGGACCTTAGTCAACTCGCTTAACTACCTTGGAAATGGGACTGAGATAAGTACCTACATGTTATGATGGTTATGAAAACAAGTGAGGGAGAGCACATAACAAACTTCAACAGTGTGTGGTACCACATAAACCCTCCATTTACATAGGCTACTGTTATTTTCCTCTGACATAAAAAGACATGAATATTCACAATTCAAGTCTATATAAGATACTTTTAAGATGATGGACACCGAATTTTAATTCACATTCTAATTAAAATGACAAATTTTGTAAGAAAACACTAAAGGATTCACATTATTATTATAGTATACTATGTCATTACACATATGTCTTGATGGAAAGATACTTTACTAAAAGACATATACTATAGTTAAGTCATATCAATGAAATCCAGTTGCATGGACATAAGTAACATTGCCTAACAAAAATTCTAAAGCACAAATTTAAATATTAAGTATATGGTCACTAAATGATCAGATTCAGACACAGGAGTTGACAGTGTCTTGAAAATCATGTTCTCTAGCCCAATCTCCCATGACCCCCAGAGGGCAAACCAAGCTGGACGCTCTGTCTCTTCTTTCACCCTTACCAAAAAACTACCCCCCCACACACAGGTTTTTTAATCACATATTTTGGCCGAGAGACATTTACTTTTTTATACTTACTGTTTATTCACATTAAAATATCCAGAAACAGTGGAAGATAAATAAAAGAATATTCAAATAGTTAATAATGCCATGCTATTTCCCCATTATTCTATAAGAAAAAATAAACCAACACTCATTAAGTTCACATCAGCAATGTCACATGGCATTGGTTTTCTGCTCAATGGTCAATTACACAGGAAATTTCTAAATGTCAAGTAACAGTACATAAGTAATTCCTGGTAGATTATGGCAGCAATTGACTGGATGGGATTCTATTGCCTAAAGAGAAGCATATCTGTTCTTAGAAAAGTATAATTTGATTCCTATTCCCCTGTATTATTTGATCTCAACATCAAGCTTCAATCATAGATATCATTTACTGAATAGACTGGAGGATAAAATATTCAATTTTTAAATTCTAAGTGTGATTTAAATCAAATAGTAAGTACTTATAATAGATCACAAATATTTGGATTTTCAGAACACAAGGTAAATAGATCTAATTTAAACTTATGTATAAACAAGGAATATGCCTACCTTTTTCTCTGTGTGGTAATGGTAGACCAAATAGACTTTTAAAACAAGAAATCAGAGAGTTGTAGAATGCTAGGAAACTCTAAATTCTCTTTCTGAACTGTAATTATTATCAAGGCATTCTGATAAAAGTTGACAACTAAGCATGATCTCTCAACATATACATTTATTCACATCATAACTAAAATTGACAGTGCATCTTTGCCATAATAAATTTGCAATAATAATTACTTAATGTTAATAATTTTAAATAATATTTTAATGTTAATAATGTTAAATCATTTTAATTAAATTAATGTTTAAGACTCACTTGAAAGATACATACAAACAAAACTAGCTCTGGCATTTACTTATGAAAAGTAATTCATTGCAAATGAAGTCAATTTATTGTCAATTAGTTAAGTATCTTACTATATTTTCTTGCTACTAAAAACTTGCAAGGTAATTTCAACTTACTGTTATGTAACCTACTGATACTTTTTTCCTAGAAGCAAAATAAGTTTTGGTAATCACGGTAATATGAAATGCAGAATCTCATTAGGATAAAAGGTATAATGAAAACATAGGCACTCAATAAAATGTCTTTATTTCAAAAAAGACCAACTGCCATAGGTCTTTTGAAAATCTATAAGTAGGCTATGATGGTGGGAATTTTGAGTTAAATTTCAATCTTCATACATATTCAGTTCAAATCATAATTTATCAAATATGCAGTCTATTGCAGGGACTAAAAAAGATAAAAAGATGTGGGAAAGAAGGGGAAGGGTCTTTCAATGAATATGCATAAAGGACCATGGACAAAGCCAAAGGGAGGTAGAATTGAGGGTAGGAGATGGGGGTGGGTGGGTCGGGCAGGGGAAAGTAGTGGTGGGAAAATGGAGCCAACTGTACTTGAACTGCAATAAAAAATAGTAAGATCTAGAAAAAAAGATACAAACATGGGGACCACATGACCCCTGCCCTTAAACCTATAAACTCAACTGAGGGTAGAGATGGTGTTTGGCTTGTTCGCTGTGGATACATTGTCAGTGATCAACAGGAAACAGATGCTTAATGTATGTTGAAGAAAGTTATAAATAAAGAAAGAAGAAAATGAAGATGCAAAGAATAGGAGAGAAGGAAGAAAAGGCAAGAGGTGAGGAGAAGGAAAAGAAGAAGGGAAGGGCAAACTATTTAGCTGGAGAGACTGACAAATACACAATTATCTAAAACACAAGAGACAAGGTAGGCATAGCACTGAATAAACAGTGCTTTTATAAGTCAAGGTCAATAAGATTAATTTGGGCTAGGGAATCTGGGAAAGCTTCAGGTAGCAGGGAGAGAATTGGTTGATAGGGCTGATGAAAAATATTTCAAGGTAAAAAGAAAAGAAAAAAAGTGAGCAATGGTATAAAGCTGGGAATATGTTGTACTTATATTGATATTATAATGTTTATAGGGTAAGAAATATTGGGTGGGGAGATTAACCAATCATAGACCTGCAAAGATCAGTGTCATTTCATAAACATGCCTAAGTGCCATTGCAATAGAGTCCTGCTCCAGGAGGCCAATGGTGTTTAAAGAGGGAAATATATTGGTCAGAGTGGTGCTTCCCCATAACCCTCTTGGTACCCAGGCTTCCTTCTTAAGCTGTGTGGACCTCATCACAGCACCATATGTTGCTATGTCTATGCATTTTCCTTACAGCCCTGCCAATTAAACATGTACCTCCTTATTTTTATGATTTGCAATCGTTATCTCCCCTAATACCTAATACAGTTCTTGGCACAATTTGGGATTTGCATAGAGAATATGGTGGACTCAGTTCAGATCCTGGATGTATGCTGGTAACTTATTAGGGCTTTCTACCACTTATAAAATGGGCATAATAATACTTATTTTTAGAATTATAGTGAAGAGTAACTTATTAGGGAAGACCAGATAATGTGTACCCTCACACACCGACAAAGATAACCTAATATCTATGTTATCTTATGTGGCAAGTGGAATTTTGTAGGTGTGATTAAGTTAAGAATCTTGAGGTGGGAAATTTGTCTTGGACTATGCTGGTTGATCCAACAAAACCACAAACGTCCTTATAAGAGGGCAACAGAAGGTCAAAGTCAGAAAATGAAGATGTGATGACGGAAGCAGAGATTGAAATGATATAATGCTTGCATGATGGAGGAAGGAGCCAACGAGCCAAGAAATGTGGGTGGCCCCCAGAAGCTAGAAAGTCAAGGAAGTCCATTTTCCCCTGAAGCCTCCAGAAAGAACACAGCCTCACCAACACCTTGAGCTTAGACTGTCAGATTCATTTCAGACTTTTGACCTTTAGAGTGTAAGGTAATAAATGTGCATTGCCTTAAGTCACTAAATTTGTGGTAATTTGTTACAGCAGCAATTGGAAACTAAGACATAGTACATGTATACATATATGTAAAAGTACACATACACATACATACATGCATGCATACTTAAAACAGTAGTATTAATAAATAATACATTTTCTTAATTGGTTAATATATACCTTCTGTCTCAACTTATGTTTTGATTCTTCAGGATAAATCCTGAGCATACTAATGTAGAAAGAGGCCATTGTAACAGAGATGTACTGTACTACTAGTCAAGCTCAGGTTAAGAGTTCCACAGCAGGAGAGGAAGAGAAGGCTGGAATGCAGAGGGTACAGATCATTTCAGAAAGGTTCATCTCCAAGCAGACTGTTGGTATGAAAAAGAGGACTTAGAGATGATTGTTACAGTCTGGAGTGGAAGACTACATGATTAACTAACTCTAATATTAGAAACAGCAAGAAGAGAGGGGAAGACAAGTTTGAGAGTTCACATTTTGAGCATGTTGCATTTGAGGTGAGCAGAGATTGCTTGAGAGTAGATTCCATCCACATATGTCTTAGGAAACTGTTAAAGGTAAATAAGTTTCCCAAAGGGAAAAAAATGAGAGGCCATGGTAAAAGCTGTCAAAATCCATAATCTATAGTCACCTGGGCCCACGTACATATAGAGGGGTCGGTAGAGACCCCTCTATATGGTGAGAAGGAGTGAGAAGTCAGGATCAAATGCAATTTTCAAGAGAACAGCATCACAGGAAAGATGGTGCAAAAGCTGGATTGTGAGAGTTCAGGGATAATTAACATGAGAAGGGAGGCAACAAATGCCCATTATTCCTTCCAGAATCCTGATGAAGAGAACCAGAGGGCTTCCTTGAGGTACTCATCAGCTTAAGTAATGAAGGACTGTGGGTATCAGTGGGCAGAGGGAAGGTGTTAATTGTGATTGGAAATGAAAGAAGCAAAAAAGATAGGAGAAAATTGAGAAAGAGAAAGCATCAAAAATATAGGAAGCCCTGGCAGGGTGGCTCAGTTGGTTGACCCACAGTCCTGTACACCAAAAGGATGCAGGTCTTATTCCCCATCAGAGCACATACCCAGGTTGTGGGTTCGATCCCCAGTCAGGGAGTGTGAGGGAGGCAACAGATTAATGTTTTTCTCACATTGATGTTTCTAGTTCTCTCCGTCTCTCTCTCCCTGCCTCTCGCTCTAAAATCAATACTAAAAAATAAATTTAGATGAAGATTTAAAAAAAAATTTAGGAGGAGTATGCTCTTCAAGAGGGGAAGCAATTTCTTGTGAGAATGTTCACTTATGATTTGGGGCATTGTTTGGATTTTTTAGTATTTAAACAAAGGTGTAAATTAATAGACTAATTTGATTCAATTTATTTGATACATCTTTAAGAATGCAAATGAAAAACTAGAATCATGTAACAATGAATTTTTTACTTTGAGATTTCTTTTTGCTTTATAAGCATTTGAATATATTATGAAAATAATTGAAGTATAATTTTAGGGAACAGCAGCCAGTACTAGTATCACACACACACGTACACACACACAGATTTTCATGTGTTCAGGAAGATTATATCTATACTGTATATTCATGAGGCCAGCATGATGTTTTATTCAATGTTTTATCACTGGCTCCAAGTACTAAACATTCACTAAGTGAATAAACCCATAGTGAATTTTCCACTGAAGTTCTGAGAAACTACTTAATTGGCATTTGTCATGCTAGATTGTATTACAATTTCTGTTTCATATGACATAGGCACCTAATAAATGCCCATGATTATAAAGATTACATATGAGATTATTGACTGGCCTTTAGAACCAGCAAGACATGGGGCCACACAAATAGAAAAGGAAGGCTGTCTCCTCTTCATCCAGATGATTAGAAAGCAAGTCTGAATGCTAGTGCAAATGTTAACTCTACTCCGACAATAATTGCTCTTTCATTCCCTTCCCCCACTGGAGACCATCTTCTCTTTCTATAACACAAAATTAAGTCATCCCATTCCTCTGCTTTAACATTTTTGACATTGCTCCTTGCCTGCAATACAAGATCCAAATACTTTATTCACAGCAATATAGTTGCTTTCATTATGTGTCTTTCACCTACCTCTCCAGATACATCACCGACCAGTCACTGCTCTGACCTCAGTTTGTATTCTGTGTAAATCCGCAGAGAACTATCCCTCATTTTTCAGGGCCTGATCCCTTCCCATGAACTGTTTTCTTTGCCAGGAATACCCTCCCCCTTTCTTCTATGCATAAGCACCAACGTGATAATGATCACCTCCTAGGAAAAGTTATATTGAGTCACAAAAGAAAAGGTGCTTGTGTCTTCCTCTGCCTCACCCTCTCAATTTTGAAGACATCTCAATTATTGATGTTATGGAATCTGCTGTAATTAGTGTTAACCAGTTTTTCCAACGACACTATGAGTTCCTTGAAGGCAGAGGCCATGACTCATTAAATTTTATTTTTGCTCTCTATGCCCTCCACAGAGTAAGCATTCAGTTTTTGAATGAATGGATAAATGAAAACACTGCCAAAAATATCTAGAAAATATAGAATAGTGGACTGAGACAGTCGCTACAATACACAATTGAAGAAGGCAGTTTAAGGACCAAAAATATTAACCAAAATAAATGAGACTTGGTCTTGCAACACAATGTAAGTGCAGATTATTAAATTTACCAAAATTATACATTTGATTGAACTGTATGAAATTGATGATGTTTGACCAATTTTAACCTAAGAAATAACAATTTCATATGATTAATTTATCATCCAATGACAAAGTTCACCTCCATTAGCCAATTTCCTTGAAGAGACCGGCACAATATACCTGGCCCCTAAATACACATGCAGAAGAAACATGCTTTTCCAAATCTACTTACAAGATAAAAGACTTGATCAGCACCTACAAACATCAGCTGGTTCTAACATCAATGCACTGCATTTACCAAAGAACTAAAAGTAAACACTAACAAAAGAACAACAAAAACAACCTAAGCCTGAGTGAAGTATGAGTGTAAGTAAAGTCAGTGCCAGGGCTGCTCCCTAATCTGTCATCTCCTCTTATCTCGGAAGGCTGGCTCACTCTGTAGATGCAGAGCAAACGGGAGGCAGCACTACCCAAGTCCCACGGGCTTTTACCTCCAGCTACGGTTCCACCTGACACCTGCAGTTATCTCGCCCACTAGGACGGCATTGCCTTCTTAGAGCTTTTCCTTCAAGTGCTTTCTTTCCTGATATGTTTGAAATATGGGAACATTAAGGCAGCAAAAACAAAGACTTAGGTTGAATATTCCTCTCGGTATATATGTTCTGTTCATGGATCTATACCTACCCATACCAAGGTATGTGTTTCTAAAAGTAAACATGTTTCTGAAATATTTACTATCATTTATTCTAAATTAAATTTTCTCAGAATTACAAAAAAATTTAAAATTGATGAATTACATGTTTTCAAAAAACATAAAAAGAACCTCCACTTAGAAATAACTGTGTGTTCAAAACTGTAGTAAGCAATATATTAATAATTATACACCTATAGAATGTACATAGATGTGTTTAAATATTTTTTCTACTCTCTTTGTTTTTCTTAAGAGAAATATCTGATACTTAGCCACATCTTTCAATTAGGGTGTCAAAAATATCAGAAAAGTTCATCAATACCTCTGGGACTATAAGCAATAAATTTTAACCAGAGTATGAGCTTCTTATATTTGTAATAAATTTATTAAGGGGACTGTGCTATCTTTCTTTGTAACCAAAATTGGGAAACCAAGTAGTCATTTATAATTTAATTAGGAGGCAGAAATTAACTTACATGATGAATACCTAAAAAAGTGGGAGAGAGAGAAAGAGAGAGGAAGGGGGAGAGAAGGGAAGGAGGGAGGGGGGAAGGGGAGAAAGAGAAAATAATGAAGAAATGAAGAGGAAGAAAGTAAGAAGAGGGAAGGAAGGAAGGAAGGAAGGAAGGAAGGAAGGAAGGAAGGAAGGAAGGAAGGAAGGAAGGAAGGAAGGGAGGGAGGGAGGGAGGGAGGGAGGGAGGGAATGAAGAAAGGGGGAAGAACAAAGGACTTGTGTAGCAGGTCTTTAAATTTTGGAACACACAGAGTGGCATAAAACCATGTTTTTTGACTCTTCCTAGGGAAAGGCAGCTCACAAACTTACAAGCTGATATTGTTACATGAAAGCGATTCCAATGCTCTAATAGAAGGTTATGTATTTGCAATGGAAAGTTACTTGAATTTCACACTATTGAGCTGTTAGTGGTAAGTAATTATACAACTGTATTTCCAACGATGGAGTCTCATTGCTGTGCTTGTTCCCCTCCCAGTGGAAAATATCTTGTGAAGCAAAGAATGGCTAAGGGATTCAAGAGAAGAAAAACACATACCATAAAATATAATTAAAAATTGTGGAGGCTGCATATGACAAGAATAACCATAAAAAACAGATACAAACCAGCTGGCTGTTAACAACTTCTGAGTTATAAAAATCTTAAACCTGCTGTAAAGCACTCAATTCGATTTACATAACCACAGAGCTGACATTCCTTTTAGGCTACTCTGTTGGGGATTATTTTGACATGTTTTAAAGCAACATAAAAAGCAACTGTGAAAGGAAGACATGTATCATCTTACATAGGAATTCATTCCTGCCTTAAGACTGGACTTTCATACTTTAATCTGAACCTCTTTCCTTGAACTGGAAAATAACTTTAATGGACACTGGTTGTCTGATTTTACAGTATTATTCTTCAGATGCTCATATTTCTAGTAACATTGATGCTTTCTCTGTGTGTGTTGTATATTTGAGCCAATGCCTTACACAATTTCAGCTCAGTGGTACCCAGCCAAGAACCAATATCCATGGTCTATAAGAAGGGAATAATATTTTGGTCAACCATGACTGAAACAACCATAATTTCTTAGAAACCTAATGATGCAGACAGCATTCTACAAAACTAACATAGCTTGCTGTAGGGAATTAAAAATAAACAAAATAAAATAAAATCAATCGTACATTGAATGAAGTTTTGATGTATAAGTGCTGGCAGCCAAAATTGCCCAGAGCACTAAATAAGCTTCGCCGTTTGATAATTTGCTTGATTCACTATGTTGCTACATGTAGGGCATTTTATGCCTGACTTATATTTAGTCCAGTCACCTGCGTAATGTTAGAAGGGTTATAATTATCTACAAGGGTTTTGCCCATGCAGCATGTCAATATTTCAGATCTGACATAAAATATGTATATTTGTTTGAGTTTAGCTATTGGAAATATGATTGTATAATAATAATCTGATCTGAAGTAATAATAAATCACAAAACCATTCTACTTTTACTAGGAATAAGGTAAGCAAACATATAGGGTCCTGGGACAATAATGGTCCCTTAAATTAATACAGTAGAGTGAACAAAGGCATGGAGTTGAAAATTCAAATTCTCACTCCACCATTTTCTAACTATTCTAATATTGAGCAGCAAACTTAAGTCCCAATTTCCTCATCTGTGAATTGAGGTTTTATATGTATCACAAAAGTTATTGGAAGATAATATGATATAATATATGAGTGTGTTAAAAATAAGTTAGAACTTTAAACAAATATCTAAAATAATTTCTTATTTTGTATGTAAACTGCTTTTTATGTTAGGTTTTCTTAGCAGTTGTCACTCTGTTCTTTAGCCTGTGTGACTTTTTAGATTAGTATTGCCACTGACAAAAAAAAAATCAGCTAAGCTGGTATGGAAGAAATTATAGTGGGTTAATTTTACTCATTAAGTTTGAAATGACAAGAAATTCAAGTGAAAATATCCAATATCTAGCGATGAATGTAAAACAGTTTGGAGAGTATTATGGATAAAAATGATGATAATAATGAAAAAGGACATAAGATTATCATAGAACAGAATCTAAACAGTGGGAAAAAGTGAAAAATTTAAATATCTCTATAAGTGTTTCCTAATTGTTTATTATAAAGTATAACAGTAAATATGAATATAATCACTGAAAAATGTCCTAGAACATAATAAAATCAATTTCCTAAGACGTTTTAAATTCAATTTAGTAGATGAAATAAAATGTTTTTATTCTTTGGCTGACTAGACCTGATAAAGGATAAATTTAAGTATCAGGAAAGATGAATGAACATTATTTAAACTGTACTCTGGAATGTTACAGCCATTTCTGTGAAATAAAACGATTAATGAAATATTACTCAAATAGATAATCATGTATAAATTTACCCAAATTAATACCTCTATATGATTTAATCAAATGTGTATATTTTAGATTTTTTAAAAACTCCTTCAACAATTATACTGTTTTCCTGTACTAATGAAAAAGAATATAAATCCGTGCAACTTGCTTGATGATATGTTTCCAAAACTGAGTATCAAATGAAACGTTCTAGGTAAAATGACTCTTTGAAATTAAGGTCATTTATACTTTGTTAAATAAAATTTGAATTTATTGAATCTTAAAACTAATAAAATAACAATAATTTTAAGACTATTCTAAATGTAAAGAAACATTTTTTCCCTGGCTGGTGTAGCTCAGTGGATTGAGTGTCAGCCTGGGAACCAAAGGGTCGCTGCTTCGATACCTAGTCAGGGCACATGGCTGGGTGGCCGGCCAGGTCCCCAGTGAGGTGCACACAAGAGGTAACCACACACTGATGTTTCTCTCCCTCTCTTTCTCCCTCCCTTCCCTTCTCTTTGGCAGTAAATAAATAAAATCTTTTTAAAAATTTCTCTACAACACACCTGGGAGAGAACAGTCAAGACATTTATGAGATATCAAAGTCAAGGAGTCTAAATAGTTTCTCAGTACGCTAATAGTTGGACCTTTATTTTACCCCTGTAAGCCCTTTTCTTTCATGACTGACCATTTGTCCAGTCCTACCTTCTAGAACAATGGATAATCTACATGCTTTCTGAAATATCCAAAGACAGTGATCTTGCCACTCCTCCAAAGCTGCCATTTTTTTTCTAAATATATTCATTTCATTCAACCAGTCTCATTAATAACTGTCAGTTTCCACTACCCAGTTTGGCCCAATTGTTTCCCATCATGACCTTTCAAGACATAACAACCCTAAGTGGACACAATAATGTTGATATGGTCTAAGTAAGCAATGAAGCTGCCAAGCCAGTGTAATATATAGATCTCATTAACGCCACATATTTTACCAAACATAAAGTAGACTTAAGTCAGTCACCATATTTGCAACGCTATAGCGTTGCATTTAGCATTGCTATGGCATTGACATTTTTTCCCCCAGATACAAAAATCATACTTAGGTTAAAAATATCAAATGTTATTGTTAAATGTCCCAGGTAAAATGAATTGGTAAATACATGTGTTTAAAAAAATCATGATAAAAAATAATCCTAAAGGGATACAGTGCTGCTGAGAGGCGTGCAAGGTTATTGCAGACTGATTTGTGAGACAGGCTTCGCAGTCAGGTTAACAGTTTGGAGCAAGAAAAATCAGTGCTCATCTGTAAGAAGGAAGCCATAGTAACTACTCAAAGACATATCATAGAGATTAAATACGCTATTATATGTAAAAGATCTTAGTAACTGAAATACAAGAAATCCCAGAGGATGATAACAACTACTAATACTCTAATGATCTGAAAATTACACATTCATTAACCAGCCAATGATTGTCTTGAATCTTCAATCACATCACACAGTTTGTGATCAATATAAAACCTTATCTTTATTTTCTTTACAAAGAAAAGTTACCAAATTTATTTTTCATATACCTGTACTGTACAAATAGATTTTGAGTTAAATCGTGCACATTTAAGTCAATATCAAATGCCACTTTACGGAATGATGACAATGATCATCCCCTTAATCCCTAGTTTTCTCTTTCTTTTTAAAAAACCTTCTGTGCTTTTTTAAATAACTCTCTTGGTATTTCTAAAGTGTGTATCCCACAAACAACTTTTCATATAGTTATGATTATGTTTCACAATAAGTATAACAGATATTCATTTCAGATTAGCTGCAACTTATTTAGAAATGAGGAATGTGTATATGTGTATGAATACCTCCCCAGCTTAAAAAACATTTATTAGAAGTAGATGGAGGAATTAAAATAAAGAACATAGACACTAATAAAAAATATCCATCAGTTATCTTTTACTACTTTGTTTCTCTAAGCAGACTTGAGCTTCTGCTAAACACAGGTTTCACTAATGACACTGACATTTAAACTGATTTAAATAAAACTCAAAAGGGAGAGGAGAAGGAAAAAGATGAGGAGGAGAAAACAAAAAGAAAGCTAGTTTGAGAGGTTTGTAGTTCGGGTTGGGGAGCAGTGTCTGCCTTCTTATGTAGAACGCGCACAGATCTTTGATGCCTCAGTTAAATGTCTTCTAGGCAAAGGCTTACTAGGAAAGGAATCAAGGGTTGACACCTAAACAGACATAAACTATTATGTGACTGAAATAAAGAAAAACTCTGGTTCAGAAATTTAAGGGAACGGCCATGGTCATACACATATTTAGTTGTTTAATCATGGACCACATCTCCTTAAGAGCCCAGTTTTATGGATTTATCACTATTAGATTCTCTCTCTACTAAGCTTTTAGAGTAAATACATATAAGATATATGGATTCCAGAGACTCTAGTTGTTTATTTTCTAAACCAGTTGTCCTTTCATTTTCTAACACTTGATATAATTTGCATGACCATCTTGATATGGCCATGCAGAGTTCCAAAAAGTTCAGTATATAAAGTTCATTAAGACCCATATAATTTTTCAACTCTTAACAAGGATTTAAGCAACAGTACCTTGAGGCTTGATTCCCAGATGTAAAATCTTAGTTAGGTTGCAAATACCAAATGCTATTGTTAAAAGTCTCCTGTGTGAAATAGATTGGTGAATATGTCAAAAAAAATCATGATCAAACCTGGCACTTTTGTTGACAGACTTTGTAGTGAGGTCGAAGGTGTAATTAGGCCAGAAAATTACTTTCTCACTACTAGAATTGTTCCCTTCAGGTCTTGAGTTATCAGTCCAGAAAATTTCATTAAACACTAAATTCACTTTAAGACAACTGTCAAAATTAAGCAGAGGTGAGTCAAGTCAAGGTCCTAATATTCAAATCTTTCATTTGGATTTTGAGTTTCACTGTAAAATAAAAAATGCTGTAGTTTAGTTTTTCTATAAGGCTAAACTTTCTGTGAATTTCAGAAACAACTTTTTTGGGGGGGAAAACAGGGTAAAGCAGAATAACAAAATGAATGTAGGATTTGAACTGCTTAGTAGCCATAAATTATTGAAATCATTTCTATACCCTGTTCATTAAGATCTTAGTGTGAAAATGGTACAAAAATTAAATATGTACTTACAATTATTATAGATACAAAGCAAAAGGGAACAAAAAATTTAAACCTAGCTTCTGAAGATTAATACAAAATTTGGAGTCATACTAATGATGGAACTGTGAATATGCCACATTTATAAACAACTGGTTCACTGCATTTTGAAAAGTAACAACACAAAATACTCTGGGACTTGTTGAGTAGTTAGGTGAACAAGGACTCTGCATTAATAAACAAAAAGGAATACATGATATGGTGGAATTATGAGTGATGTTTTTCTGTGTTTCAAAATGTTATAATAACTCAAGAATTAAATATTTGAAACACAGCTTCAACTATTTTGCCAATTATATTGAACAATTTAGGGTTTCATACAGTGAGAGTATTCCTGTAATTCTTGGAATCAAAGAGCCCACACTGAACTTTCCATGGATGCCAACTGTTAAATTGTTTCAACCAAGTAATATATCAATTGAACAGACAAGTAATAATATAAAGATTTACTACTAAAAAGGAGCAAGGCAAATAAAGATCAAAGAGTGAATGATTAATGAAAGTTAAGAAATTAATTTTTCTATTATTTAGAGTAAAATAGTATGTTTGGTACTTACAGGTAACTCTATACTGTGCCTAAGTGTTCATAAAGGTCAAAAATGACTCTGGTAACATCGAAGAATTGTCAGCCAGTAGAATTGCATTATTTAGCAAAGTACAATACCAAAATAAAAGGATTGATAGGTTTTTCCACAAGTATCAATAGATAGCCAGGTTATAATTAAAATTCAAACACAGTAGCTTACTAAGCAATTAAGCTTGATCATGAATTTTGAAATATAATATTTAATATCTCTCAATCTATTTTTTGCTGCCTCTATACTGAGCTTCCAAATCATAGCACTGTTTAAAATACAACTAATTTTAAATAATACTTAAAGTTTTATCCAGTATGACCAGAGAAATATCATCAAAGATCAAAGACCATATTACAATATAGACTAATGACTACAGTCCCTATAAGAATTTGATTTACGCCCAATATGTAAAGCTGTGAAAAGTTTTTCAAATTAGCCATGTTAATGAAACTTAAAAGTGTTCTGTGAAGATTTGATTTTATCCTAAATAAGAAAAACCTTTATTCCAATTTATCCTGCTTTGACTCTACTCAAAATATTGATGGTATCTAAAGAAATTATTCCATTCCTTGGAATTAGCATGAGTGATATACTGAAAATATCTCAGAGTTCAATCCCCAAGTAAGCTCTTGTCTTCAATTTATGCAAGTTATTTAAATTATTTGTGCTTTAGTTTATTTGTATGTAAAATGGGACAAAACAGTACCTCTTTCATAATTTGACAAGAAAAATAAATCACATCTTTAGCTGTGAGCAGTTTACACCCTGAAGTAGTGATTCAATAAATGTTTGCACGCACTCACCTTGTTTTAGCCAATTAACTATACTAATTGATTGAATTATTTCTAGTTTCAACAATGTTTTTACCAGATACCATGCTAAGAAATAAAGATACAGTGGTGAAAGTAAAGACATAGATTTGATTCCATATATAAGAGTACTTGGAATTTTTCAGTTAAAGAAAATGTAACTAATAAGTTGGTTTTGTTTCTTTTCATTATATAAAATGCATTATGGCAGTGTATTATAGTGAATATGCATTATAACTGCAAGTAATCTATACAAGAGACATACAAGAAGTAACAGGTAGATAAATTGAAGCACCTATTTTGAAGCAGATTTCAAATGTTATTCACATGTGCAAATATTCTTTTTCTGTTTTACATCTGCAATATAGGCATACACTTCTAAGCAACATGATTAAGATAAATTAGAATAAGCTTTTTAAAATGTTTCCAAAATGTTATCTTTGAATGCATTCATAGAGTTTCCAAATGTGTTACTCAAGAAATGCTCATTTTATTTAAGAAATCTATGCTAACTTATACAGGAAATAAGAATTCAGTTGAAAATTATGATGATCAGTAATGAAAAGATGACAGAAATATGTCAGATTAATGAAGACTCATGCATGCTAGTTAATGTGGCATTTTAGAAAGAAAACTAAGTGAGATTAAGTAAAAAGTAAAGCAGCTGCTGATGGCAAATTCTAGATACAGACATTTTTCACATGTAATAGGAATAAATATTTACTTATGAAAGACTATAGTTCAAAATATTTTCAATAATATTTTGTGAAGAGAAACCAGATAAAAAATAGCATGCTCAAATCTTTAAATAACTAAGATATCACTTTAAATATATTTGATTTTTACAGATAAAAGAAACATGGACAGATAAAGATAGTCCATGTCACATGTGCTTAATTAGAATTCTGAAACTTAAGACATTAATGCCTAGGAACCCCAGAAGCAATAGACTTTCCTGAATTCAGGCCAAGAGCAACAGTGGTCTAAGCAAAATTAACTGGATGGGCAGTTGACACATTCAAGGGGAAATGAATATTACTGTGAGAATATGGTATAGTGCACTAATGGGTTATGATGCTGACCATGTTTATGATCAATTCTTTAAAGAAAAAACAAAAGAACCTATCTGCTTGTTTCATTAAAATAACAATATTGGTATTTGGGTGGAGTGTAAATTTCTAAAAGGCCTACCTTCTAAGAGTTCTTCCTTATTGATACATATAGTATTTTATTATAGATGATTGATGTGAAGCTTATGGTAATTTCAAAAATTAATAGAATATTATTATGCCATGAAATCTATGCCAAGAAGGCAATTGTCATTAAATATCAAAAAGACAACTCAAATGGACAGGGTATATAATAATGGGTTCTCCTTGAAGTGGTTATCCTTAAATGTAATGTATTCAATAAATAATTTAAAGGTTAGGTATGATGAGGGGAATCTCATGCTGAAATTACTTTGAAATATTATTATATTATAAGATTAACAGATTAATTTCTTGAAATTTAGAGATAAGTGCATTTATATTCATTTGAATCAACATGGTCTCAAGTAGTTCTTAAATGTTTTCTGTTAATATAATTCTCTGGAAGGATTTTATTAAGCAGCAAAATAATAGATATTACAAAGGGCATTCACTGCTTTCATAGATTGAACAGATTTTGAAAACCTTCACAAGGATACATCTTCACATTTGATGTTTTTAGTTTTATTGTATAATTTTTCCACATCAACTAGATGTTTTAATAGGGAAAAGAAAAGCTCAAAAATTGACTCTTCGGGAATAATGCATTATTAGATTAAAATTGTATTGATTTTAATACTGAATATTATACATGTTTAAAAAGAATATTGGTGATATAGCATCATATTTGTAAGTTTAACCCAAATAGCAATTTATAATTTCATAGATATCTGGAACAGACAAAGAGCATTACATCCCTTTTAATTTTTAAAACTCAACACTGCGTCTTTTAGGAAACAAATTCAATCATTAGAATATGTATATTTAGAAAAAATAGTCTCTCCACATACTGCATTTCTTAAATAAAAACTACCAGTAATATGTTTGATGAAATGATACTCCATCAAAAGATTTGACATAAGTGAGTTAAATGTGTATCACAAAATTGTATATATCATGATGATCAAAAAGTCTCATTGACATGGGAAGAGGATTGTATCAAGAGACAAATATTTTGTTTGAGCTAACTAGAAGAAATAAAAGCAATTATTTAAAAAATGGAGCAAATGTTTGCAATCTGATGCCATAACTATAGGAACAGACCCATCAATTCCCAGAATTGATAGGTTCAAACAGAGATAAATGACTGATTTCTATTTTGAACAAGGCAAAAGTCCTGTTTAGAAAATCATCATAATAAAACTAAATATCATATGACATCTTGTTATATAAGACTTTGAAAGCACTTTGTGATACATTAGCTCATCTGTTCTTCACAAAGCCCTATCAAGTAGGAGATAAGGCAGATCTTTCGATGTTTGGTTTATAGATGATAAAGTAAGTATTTCAGAAGACAGCTTGATGTAGGAAAATAACCAGTAAATTAGAGTCAGAAAACTTGAATTGAAAACTGATTCTACCACATAATAGTGAAACTTGGGACGAGTCTCTTTTAACATTTTTTCCTCTTTGCTAAACGGTGTTTTAGGTACCAGTATCTACCTTGTGATGATTGAACAAGTGAGGCCAGATGGTATTAGTCAAGGTCACATTGCTAACGAGCGATAAGGAAAAGAATGAAAGCCAGACTTTTCAGTTCCAAGTTAAGAGCCATGTCAATACCATGCTGTTTGAAAAACACATACCCTTTAAAGAGAACTGTAACTACCTCATTGTATTGTAAAATCAGCAAAGATAAAAGAATCAAATCCCTGGTGGCCTTTCCTAGGAGTTAGCCTTTTCTAGGAATGGCCTTATGGCAACTTTAATTAAAATGTGAAATGGCACAAAAGATGATCTTGAGTTTAGCCCACTGTTTATACCCTTAGCCATATATCAACAAGTGAACATGATAAAAAGCTTTCACATTAATTATACTGACTACTTTATTAATGCAGTACAAAAGTGTTTATGTAATCGGATTCAAATTGTTGAATTAGGTTATGGTTTTATCATTTTGAAAACCAGTTTCATTGTTTACTTCACAGTGTATTTCCATTTATTTTGGAATAATTAAACAGCACAGCATAATCAACTGAAAGCCATTTCTGTCTTGCAAGTCTACTACTATTTTGTATTGTGTATGTATCTGAAAGCAATATATAAGTTTGAACATATAATAGTGTTATAATATACCATACCCAGAAAGCTTATTTTGCCCACAAACAAAAATTTATAAATGGAATTTACTGTCATTAAATCCTGAAAAGTGAACATATAATAACCAAATTTTAGTGTGTTTAGGGATATCCATGGAGAACATTTATGTGCATTTGAATAATTTGTCCAATAAGCCTTCCTAAATTAAGCTATACATTTAAAAAGTTATCAATTTTATTCTTAAATAAAATGGAATTGATATGAGTATGGAACATTACCAATAACAATCAATATCACTTGGATCAGCCTATTGAATTGTAATAATAATACTTTATCTTCATTATTTGCAGAATGATGGTATAAATTATGTCATTTGGCATTCAGGGCAATTCAACAGGAAAAATCACTTTGATATAATAAAAAGTTTCTCTTTTACAGGTTAAAAATAAAGAATCAAAACATATGATTGGCTTAATTATTACACATTTAAAAAGTGGTATGATTGGAAGATTTCTATAATTTTCAAGAATTAACTCCTGTCTTGAATAGTTTATTTTTTAAATTGGAAAGTCAACTTAAAGAAATTTATATTAAAGTTCAACATCTTTTATTTAAAGCACTTCAAGAGTTTGTGTCTTTCTACTATCATTTCTGATGATCTTTACTGGTTAATATAATATTATTTTTCCAGTCCTAGCTCCAAATTCTAACACAACCAAAAGTATTACTTTACATTATATTCAATGATTTTCATTTCTAGTTATTAATTTTAAAGCTATGTATCCTTCATGGAGTAGTTGTAAAAGAAAGGCAGAAAGAACAAAGGAGGAAAAAGAAGCATTTAAAAAATTATTTCAGTTAAAAAAAATATTTGTTCATTTACCATAGTCATAGTTTTATCCATGAGTTCAATCCCTGAAAACCAGTGTAATGAACAGTATAACTTATAAATATGAAACATTCACCTCAAAAGAAATTTTTTTAAACTGTTTTTAAATCATGACATAAGATTAGAATATAAAACTTTGGCTCTGGCTGGTGTGACTCAGTGGGTTGAGTGCCAGCCTGCAAACTGAAAGGTTGCCGGTTTGATTCTCAGTCAGGGAATATGCCTGAGTTGCAGGCCAGGCACTTGGTTGGGGCGTGCGAGAGGTGACCAACTGATGTTTCCCACATTGTATTCCTCTCCCTCTCTTTCTCTCTCCCTTATCCTCTCTTTAAAAATAAATAGAGTCTTTAAAAAATAAAAATAAACTAAACACAAACAAAAACCTGCTCTTTAAAAATTAAAGATGAGCAAGAAATATATTTTGAAAATATAATATTTTTTCCAAAATTCTTCAAATGAATTTGAATTCATTCTTAATACATTCTTAATTTTAATAAATTTCTATAGCAAATTCTTCAAAAGAATGTAAAACTTTGAAGGATGGATATCATTTAATTAGAAAGGCATGTCAAGGTTGGAAGAATAATTCAAAGTAAAATAAAATAAAATCTATCAAACTTTATAATTAGAAAGGAACAAGATGATCTTATTCAATCTACCTCCCTGTGATGCAAAATTTCCTTCAAATTTCCTTAACATTGGTGGTTATGAAGAGAGGAAATAGATGGGTGATGGTCAGGAGGCAATAGAACTTTAAAAAAAAAAAAAACTATGTATCAGCCCTGGCTGGCATAACTCAGTGGATTGAGTGTGGGCTGTGAACCAAAGTGTCACAGGTTCGATTCCCAGTCAGGGTACATGCCTGGGTTGCAGGCCACAGCCCCCAGCAACCACACATTGATGTCTCTCTCTCTCTCTCTTTCTCCCTCCCTTCCCTCTCTAAAAATAAATAAATAAAATCTTTAAAAAAACTATGTATCTTTCTACTATGAACAATATGACTTACAAAAAAATAATTGAATATAAAAACTATGGCTAGCAAGTTTTCATCCCACTTTTTTCTTGAACCCTTCTGTCAGCAGAAAAGTTTTATGAGTGATACGATACATCCCATTCTTAGACAGTTATCCATGTAGCAAACCTCCTTTTTGTGGAAGCCAGCGTAGATGTCTTTGTGCTTATTGTCTATCCATCAGCTAGATGTCTGTCCGCGGAAGAGCACAGCATGCAACTACTCTACAGTCCTCTTTCAGACTCTCTGCACGTCTTCTTAAGACTAAGCATCACTGGCATTTCCAAACCCCTTTTATTCTAGGCTATTCTCTTAATGCTGGCTAGTTTGTTGTCTAACTAAAAATGATGGTGCCAGGACTGAACGTAATATTCCAGATGTCATTTGAAGAGCAGTGTAAAATAGTATTGTTGTTTTCTTTTTCTGGATTTCATATTTTTATCCATTAAACTGAGGTTTATATTAGCACTTTTAGGAGTTCTATTACAATGTTGATTTACATTATTACATAACCAAATAAAACCCATTGGTGTTTTTCATGTTTTCAGATCAGGTCTCGTGATCATTCATGGCTAGGGCAATAAATGTTTTAGGACACTGAATGCAAAATTTTATTATTATTGCCATTTTTCTGACATTTGCCAAGTTCTTCTTGAAAAGTTTGGTCCTGTAAACTTTTCAACGAGCAATTCCACTTCTTTACAAAGATGAGAGTAAAGTTGTCAGATCAATCCCCAAATATGCATGGAGAAAATATAAAGAAATGTGAGCATGTGTGGCTAAATCCTTAAAAACAAACCTGCATTACATACATCATTAAGGAAAGGAGTTCAAACTTTGAAGTTAGCCTCAGAGGGGAATGCCTACAGACAGAGGAGGCTAAACAAATAATTCTGTTTATCTGGTTTTGCATGACTTTTGTTCTACAACATCTTAAGAAAATTCAAAATGTATCTGCAGCAGAATTGTTTCTTTGCTTATTTTTTTAAGGAAAAGTACATTCTATTTGTATGTTTGCTTAGGGAAGAAATCATGATAGAAATAGCACCTCCTACTGGTCAAGAAATTGCAGCCAGTGATAAAAGGCAACACACACACAAAGTATTGTATATGCAAGGGATTAGAACACTGTATGAGAACCTCACAAATAAATAGGTAATCCACAAAACCCCAGGTCATCAACACAATATCCAATATTATAATCAAGAGTTGATTCTTAAAATCTGATTTGCTTTTCTTAATGTAAATAAATTTCTCTTCTGTCAAAGGAGGCATCATATTACTAAAGAGAAGTAAATAATACCTCACAATTAGTCAATTAAGGATATTAGCTACTTCATTACTGCAAATCTACTGAGTGAGATGTGTAAGTCAATTATAACTCTTACTATTGCCCATTGTAGGCATACGAGACTGCAAAACGCAATAGAAACTTGGAAGAGAGAAACAAATTAGTGAAGAGAGGAATGTAATTTTCTTGTAAATTAAGTAGATGAGAGAATATGTGGTTATTTAATTAAACCTAAAAATAACAGATTTTTGCTCTTAGAGCTTAGAAAAAAGATTTTTACTAATTTCTGTTAGTAACAGACCCAAAACATATTGTGACTTGTTTGAAATGCTTTATTTTATTGTACATTATATATTGGCCTTGTCTCATGTGGCTCAGTTGGCTGGGCATTGTCCCACAAAAGCAAAAGATCACTGGTTTGATTGCTGGTCAGGCCACATGCCTAGGTTTTGGGTTCAGTCCCAGGTTGAGGCATGTACAAAAGGCAACCAATTGCTGTTTCTCTCTCATATCACTGTTTCTTTCCGTCTCCTTCTCTCTCCCTTCCCCTCTCTCTGAAAATACTTTTAAAAAATGTTTAAATGATGTAGATTATATACTTAATAAAATAAATATATTTATTATCTAGTTCCTCATACCAAAGATATATTTACATTCAGTTAAATTGTGAGTTGTATTTTATTCTTATATATACTAAATTAGTTCTATATCAAAATACAGTGGATACAATGAGTATTCCAGTCCTTAAGAATTATATAGCATAATGCATAATATAATGATAAGCAGGAATTTTAAAAACTAATATGCTCTGCTTTGCCACTTTATTCCTGTAAATATTGCTTCTCTAGAGCATCAGTTTAGGGATATAAATATCAAGGGTGAAAAGCGGGGTTGGCTGGGGTAGGGGAAACGGTGTGAGGGAAATGGAGACAACTCTACCTGAACAACAATAAATTATGCGGAAAAATAAAATGAAATAATCAAAAAAATCCCATCAATTGTTGTAATGTCGCCATCATAACCCATAAACAAACCAATAAAGAATGACCTCTACTTACCTAGTACACCTCCTTTAGGCTCTGCCCTCTGAATCTGTAATCCAGAGCTTAACTATACTTAATGGGATTTTATAAACTGCATTAGAATACCTGTGTTTAAATGTGTCAGCTCAATAATTCTCAGAAATTCTTTACTAAAGATAGATATCTTTAGTATTCATAGAACAAATATGTATATCTGCTCTGACTATCTGTTTTGTTACAAGCAATATTCTATACACTGGGATACGAAGGTGGACAAACACTATCAAAATCTCCCAAAGGCCGTTCGTGTTCAGTCTGCCACACCATACTTGGGGCCCTCATAATACATTGCCCAGGCACTTGCTGCATGTAGGAAGCTGATAATAACCCTCCAAGTTTTTTTTTCCCCACATCTTTATCTAGAGAAACTGTGAATACTACTTTGTGTAGGAAAAGAATTTTTGCAGATGAGATTAGGTTAAGGATCTCAGGATGACATTAACCGGACTTATCTGATGGGTTCTAAATACAATCACAAGTATCCTTACAAGTGAGCGGCAGAGGGAAATTTTACACTCAGACACACACACACACACATACACACACGTACAATGAAGAGAAGGCAGCAATGAGAACAACGCAACCACAAACTGAAGAATGCCTCCAGGTGTCAGAAGCTCAAAGAAGCAAGGAATGGTAGCTCCCAAGAAACCTTGAGAGGGAGTGGCCCTGCTAACCCTTTGACACCTTGTTTTGGTTCCGTAATACCGGCTTCGGACTTCTCCAGAATTGTGACAGAATAGATTTTTGTTTATTTAAGTCACTAAGTGTGTGGCAATTTCTTACAGAAGCCACAGGACATTCATCGAGTGCCCAACACAAGTTTTAAAACTAAATAGATGACATGAAGCCCAGTGTGTAGGTTGGGGGTGTTTTATTTGTGCATTCTTCTGTTATCCTGACTTGTGACTCTCCCCAAGGAATACAATGCTTTGTTATAATAATAATAAAAAAAACATCTTGACAGATAAGGCACATTTCCACACCATGAATTTTCCCCTCAGAAGTTGACATGTTTAATGGATTAAAATATCACAAAGCTTGATAATACAAAAAGAGGTAGTGTGGATGCTGCTGTTGGTTATTAACACTTAGCAAGAAAAATTAGAACTATATATAAACTTTAAAAATTGGTTTGTGAATTATAAATCCATGTAAAAATATTTTCCTACATCTTTTCTTTAACAGATAAGATGTTTCAATGGGATTAACTCTCAATTAATATTGCCCTAGTCTAGTATTTTTTCCAAATTGATAAAAATTGCATTTATAAGTTGTTACATTTTAAACAAAGTACAAATGTGTATATAATCGCTTTCTTTCTGCTGTATGCATGTTGGTTATGTACCTACAAGCTCACAGTAAGAGGACAGACATGCCCAAGAAGCAAACTATACATTATTCATTTATTTAATTTGAGTATATTTGAAAAAATTTGGCTATTAGATAACTTTTAATGTCAAATGCAGATATTTGGGACTCACTGCACTGATATAATATTTATATTTCAAAACTAGTTTTTATTCTGCCCTAAAGATGAAATTCAGGATTTTGGCCAAACATGCTGGCCAAATTGCATTCCTGGCACAAGAGGGGAGTGTTTAGAACCCCTAAATAACCCTCTCCTTAATTATAAAATACACATAATTCTATAAAAAGTATGAATGTTATTGGAACTCTGTTGCTAGGATGAATTGATTCCAAACTGGTATTTATCATCAAAAATGATTTATGATATGTGCTCAGTCCAAATGAATGTCGGGAGCACTACAGGAGGCATTGCATTGTGAAGCGCTACAAAGAGCCTTCTCCCTTTCATTAACTTCCACTGCTGGTTGCTATGGCACCTGGTGACAACCATAAATTTTGGAAATTATCGCGATCTGCCCACATCCCCTTCTAAGGCTCCTGGCAAGTCCACTCAAGCAACCAAAATAACAAACAAATGAAATGTCCATAAGCAACCTCAAAGTTTTTCTTTAATTGCACATTCCTTTTCAGACTAAAGTTGAAAATGGGACATATCTCAAATAACTTAAATGGAGATGACGGTAATGGACCACTGTGCTGGATGACTCAAAAGGTGATTCCTGTGTGGATATGGCTCTGGTGCTGAAGAAGCGCATTAAAAGTTTACACAAAATAACTCCATTTCATGAAGTGAAAAAGGAAAAAAAAATACAAATAAACAAGTAAATGAGTAAATAAAATACACTAACAAACATAATACTAGAGCTGGAAAAGACTTTGAAAAATATAAAAACCATCATTTTTTTCTGAGGAAAAAAGATGCCTCCAAGAAAACATATTTAACTCCAATATTCAATTGTTGAAAAGGAAAAATGAGGGAATGACTAGGAACAAATTGATATATTTTTATAAACTTATCAAATTTAATAAATTTTCTACTTCACAGGACCAATTCTGGCAACTTTCAAAGCAATTTCCATCTGTTGTGCTTTTCAAAAAGTAATTCTGAGAGCACGAAAGTGCAAGTCAATGCTCATAGGTAGGCTAAAGTTTAAATCTTGGAGAGGATTCGACATTTGGGGACAGGGTTTATTTTCTTGTGTTTTTGAGGCTTACATGTTTACTTATTTGTTTAGCTAGTTTTAGAAATATGCTTCCAAGTCTTTTAAGATATTGATATACTATATACTCTTGGAAACAAAGTTTTGAAATTCTAAACTCATAGGTCAAAAACATCGTCAAAATGCCATCAAATCAGTTTGCTTAATGTCAACAACATTGATATATCACCTTTCATTGAGTTTTTTTTTTAATGAATAACACACTTCATCTTCTCCATCTTAGGAAGAAAAGAATAACATTTTATTTTATAAGAAAGTGGCAAATATAAGAAAAGAATGTGGCAAATATAAATAAAGTCCTGGAACATAAAAGTCTATAGATTCATGTTGAATCATATTTCTCCAATATACTAAGTTCTCCTTGGAAGAAGAGTGTTACACCCTTTTGAGAACTGTAAGATTTCTTTAACACCATTAGATTTCAGGTCAATGTTTTAAGATAGCAAATAATTCAGGAGATGGAGCTACTCTATAGTCCCTAAAATCTAAACTCCTCCAGCTTGAAATATTTTGTGTAAAAAGAGTAACCATATTGAATGTATTAAGATAACAGCATTCAAGTGCAACAGTCAAACTTTTGGCAGTGTCAGATCTCTGGACCAGCCTCTGAAAGTTAAAAGTAAGTAAAACAGGCAATAATGAGCTCTCGCACCCTGGCTTAAAGCCATTCACTGGGCTCCACAGAACAGCAAACTGTTGAAGACCCACTTTTCAATTCAGTTTACTGTCCTGATGAGCAACTACTTCTTCATCCTTCTCTAGAACCCAACTATTGGAGATCTTTCTCAATATAATGCTTAATAATCTTAAAAGGAATTTTAGTTTCTAGATTCACAAGATACTACAAAGAACAAAAGTAAAAACTAAGTTAAAAACATGGAACACAACAGTTGAAATATATGAAATGCTCTTAATTCATAAATGAATGTTCATAAACATGAATCAAGTTTAATTATCTTTGCTGCCTCTGTTCGTCAAACCAGAAAGAGGTCTATCAAAAATAACTTAATCTGTTGATTTTTTGGGTTGACATATGGTCGTCAATTAGTTACAAACTCAACTTACTGAAAAGTCACTAGTTAGTGTTAAATATGTGAGGTGTTGCTATGTATGTATTCTGATGACATCATGTTATTTTATCAGTGCTTTGCTGATGAACTATTTACCTTCTTCACCTTCAAAAATTAAATGTTGGCAGACAATTTGGAAACAGATCTTCCCTCTTTTGATATGAATATAATCTGGGATACTTTTCAGTCACCAGGAAACTACAGTTAATAATATGTGAGTTAACACAAACTTATCAAATATAGAATAATGATTGTTAAAAACTGATTATGCTTAAAAATCCCCAAAACATACTTTAGTAAGAAATTAATTGTCAATGATTCTTAGGTCTTTTCTCTAGTACATCTGAGTCTTTCAAACATTAAACATGAAAAGTTAAGATTTCAGTTCCAGCTGGCCTATGTACTACATAAAAAACAAAACAAAATAAATAAATATTTGAATAAGGAGATTTTATCTAGTTCAATTAAAATAGCTAAGGCTTAACAAAGCACTACCAATTTCTTTTCCAAATCTCAAATTCGCAATTACATTTTCAGGCAGTAGGATTCAGTTACTTGAGAAACATGACTGACTAAACAAATAGAAACCGTGGTACTAGCTCTGTAGTTTGACTCATGGTCAGCTATTAATTTTATTCTCTATGTCTCAATTTTTCATCTGTAAAATTAGCCACAAAATATAGATTTCCATGGGACTTTAAATAACTTACTGTTAAGTTTATAATGTGGTACCTTACAGAAAATATTAAACATATAAAATGAAGAAACAGCTTCAAATTCAACTCAACGGATGTTTGATAAAGGTCCACAAAGGTGAAGAAACTGTTCAGATGCTAGCACAAAAATAAAGGTGAATTAAAACATTCATTCTTTCAAGGAGTTTTCAACCAAATTTGGAATGTGAGAAAAGATACACCATGATAATATTATATAACAGAGAAAGAACAAATATTACAAAAGAAAAAAATACACATTGATATGGTAATTCAGAGGGAAAAAAACAAAGACTCATCATCTTGCCAGCTTATCTTTCTTGTATGAGTTGTTTTCACACGGCCAATATATGCTTTTGTTTATATGTGTGTCTCCTCAGCACACTTCTCTTTTTTCTCAATATATTTCTATGCTGGCAAGAATGATTATAAATATTATGTATTATATAATAATATCATCATCAGCACTATTATTTTAATTTCTTCAAGGGTATGGTTGAAACATGGAAAGTGTGCAAATGTGTAAGTGAATAAAAGAATTAATGAAAGCAACACTATTGTGTGGAAATCAAATAGTTATTTTTGCATGCAGAGCAATATTTAAATTGTTTATGGTATATACCTTATGTGATCAAAACTATTCTTTTACTTGCACATTTTCAAAATTTTAGTAATAAACGTCCTTCAAATGCTCCTAATGGAAATGTATTCACATCCTAGTTTGAGAGGAAATAGGATATATTCCCATTTGACACAGTCACTGTCTTTTGTTTAGTGCATTTCAATCTGTTTTGGAACACTAATGGAATGAGACATAAGTTTAGACCCCAGAAAAGAGGGTTCGTGCAACCAGTGACAGTTACCAGCTGATTGTCCTCAGAACATCGCCAACTCTCTCCGAGCTTTGAGTCCTCAACAGGAAAATAGGGATGGTACTTTGTTGTTTGATATTAGTGAAAGGATTAATTAGAATACCCCCCCTGCATTGCATTCAATTAAGCTTCTTTTATTTTATCTTAAATAAAGAAATGATGATAACTATAATGCAGTTTTGAAATAAATTCTCCTCGGTAACATCTTAGTGTGTACAAAACATAATCAATGGGTGTAAATATCTACATAAATATACATAATGTGTATTATTTATGTATGCCATGGCATTGGCTGATTTTCAATATTTTCAGTATAAATGAGCACGCTCTTACCTGTTGGTGGGATTATCCCAGGAGACATGAGGCCAGGGACAGAGTGTGGCATGATGTGAGAGTTCTCTGGGGAGGTGACACTTTGAGTCCTCTTAGGAGGCCTTCCGGGTCTAGAACTGAAACAAACAAACAAAAAATTTTTACAATTAAGCTGTTGTCTTACACATCATTTCAAAGTTGTTTCAAGTGGTAACATGGACTGTAAATAAATTTGTTTCAAGGACGGTTGCTTTTGCAGTTAGATGTAATAGACTTCCATCACTAATTAGATTACATGCTGAATTCATTTTCCTCATTGAAGATCAGCCACTCTTGATGCATAATTCATAGCCTGCACCTCGTTACCTGCTTCTTCATATTAATATCTATACACAGTTTGAATTGCCTCGTTTGCATATGCTAAAGTTCTGCATGCAGCCTTCAGCACGAAAATTATGCACTAACTTGTAATAATTATTACAGTCAGCCTGCTATTGATTTATGAGACTTTTAAAAACCAAATATGTG